>NC_056624.2:228228527-228298527 GCF_002870075.4 Lactuca sativa
ATTTTGCATAATTCCACCATGAAAAATGTGAAGTTTGAAGCTTCTTCTCGCACAGTATTATATAAGCGTCAAGTTTTTGATATCCAATTCTTAACCTAATATGCACTCATATTTACTAATTACTATAGATCAACAACGACTTATTATTATTTCATAATGATTTTAGAAAAATATTTGGTAAAATAGTTTTACAATTATTTGTAATTTATTTTTATATTATTGACAAAAAGAGAATTAAACAAGGGCATTTATATCATTTGGCATAAATACATTCTAAATTATTTACAAATCAAACAAGATTATGAGAAAAACGTATTAAGGGGGTCTTTGGATAGGGAAAAAATAGGTTGATTATTGCTTATTATATATATATATATCTTATTTCTTGTTAGAAATTTAATGGTAGGATAGTTTTTAAACATAAGAGTTATTGAAATCGGCTCTGGCTAGCTAGATCCTATTGAAATCTTTAACGTTTGTTTCTTGTTAAATAGTTTTTTTAATTTCAAAAAACCGACATTGAAAAAAATGGAGATAATCAAGAAAGAAAGAACCATAGTTGTGTTGGTTTTTTTGCATTCCCAAAAATAGAGAATCAAGAAACCAAAAAAAACGAAATTGTCCTTCTTACCCCTTCTCCACATTCACACTTTTTTTACTAGGTGTGTGCTATTTGTGTTTGTACAAATTGTCCCCACTTTTCGGTTCAAGATTTGGTGGCAAGCTAAGAAGAAAGTTTTACAAGTCTTATCACCTTTGGTCTCTCTCTCTCTCTCTCTCTCTCTCTCTCTCTCTCTTTTGCATATGTTTCTCATGATCGTGATTATATCAGGATAAAGATGATGATGGTAACAAAAACAATGGTGATGTGATGAAAATCACAATTAAAAGTTCTTGGGCTACAAAAATACACTAAATTCCCAATATTTCAACGATTTGACAAAAATACTTAAACTTTATTTTCTTGACATTAAAATCCTAATTCATGATTTGACAAGAAATTGTTAAACTTTATTTTTTTAACAGTAAAGACCAAATTACCGGCTAATCGGAAAAAAAGACAAACGTATCAAAAACTGTCTGTAGTTAGGATTTTACTGTCAAAAAACTAAAGTTTATGACTTTCTTATCAAATCGATAAAAATATTGAAACTTTTATGTATATATATCCTAGTTTAATCAATTTACAAATCAAAATGACATTTTTCTACTTTCAAGAGTAGGTTTTTCAAATCATTTTTTATGAAGCTGATTGAATCCAATTTCAATAACAAATTTTCTGAACCGGTAGTAACTAATCATATCGAACAAAACCATACCAGTTTTGGGAAAACCAATTGGCTTATAAACCAGTTTATGTTATTTTTTTTCTAACAACTTTGTATGTCTAATTTTATGTAATATATTATTGGGTTGGGGCTAGATGTGGCAAAAATTGACCCGACACGAAATAAACGGGGTTGGGTAAGATATTTCAACCCGTTTAAATAAACGGGTTGACACGACACGACACGAAAATTAAATGGATAAGGTTAGGGTTGAGAATTTCAACTCGAATATGACTCGAAAATGACCCGTTTATTTATATGCAAGTTTTTTGAATTATTTAAATAAACTAGAAAGATACAAAACCAAAACCATAAGTAAAAGAGAACCTTCGAATTGAATTGTTTTGTAATGTTGAAATGACTTAGCCGTCTAGATCAAGACTTCATTTCAGTTTTTCCATTCTCTCCCAAACTACCGAGTCTCTTTCACCACTCTCACATCCTCGTGACCTTGTCATCCGCCTCCCCAAGTCTCACTCTTTTAATTTTGTCATCTGAACTTGCTACGACTTCATCTATTCTGCCTCCAAACTATTAGTTTTTCCTTTCCGCCTACCCAACTCCTACTCTTTCAACATGCTCAATCTTTTAACCTCACATGACACAACATATTTCAAGGTATAGCCCTAACCCGAAACCCGACACGAACTCGACACGAAAATAAACGGGTTGACACGACAAGACACGTTAATTAAACGGGTCGGGTTAGGGTCAAGCACTTTCAACCCGTTTAGTGTTTCGACACGACACGAACCCGACACGACATGACACGATTTCCACCTCTAGTTATAGTGTCTAAAATATTCCTATAGTATTTTAATTATAGGTTTGATTCTAGAGCTTCTTGGTATACGAAGTTGATAAGTTTTTAGACTTATTGTTATTGTATAGTATCATAAAATTAGAGGTGGCAAAAATTGACACGACACGAAACCCGACACGAAATAAACGGGTTTGGGTAAGATATTTCAACCCATTTAAATAAACGGGTTGACACGACACGACACAAAAATTAAACGGGTAAGGTTAGGGTTGAGAATTTCAACTCGAATATGACTCGAAAACGACCCATTTATTTATATGCAAGTTTTTTGAATTATTTAAATAAACTAGAAAGATTCAAAACCAAAACCATAAGTAAAAGAAAACTTTCAAATTGAGTCGTTTTGTAATGTTGAAATGACTTAGCCGTCTAGATCAAGAGTTAATTTCAATTTTTCTATTCTTTCCCAAACTACCCAGTCTCTTTCACCACTCTCACATCCTCACGACCTTGTCATCTTGCTCCCCAACTCCTACTCTTTTAATTTTGTCATCTGAACTTGCTATGAATTTATCTATTCTGCCTCCAAACTATTAGGTTTTCCTTTCTGCTTACCCAACTCCTACTCTTTCAACATGCTCAATCTTTTAACCTCACATGACACGACATATTTCAAGGTATAGCCCTAACCCGAAACCCGACACGAACTCGACAAGAATATAAACGGGTTGACACGACATGACACGTTAATTAAATGGGTCGGAGTAGGGTCAAACACTTTCAACCCGTTTAGTGTTTCGACACGACACGAACCCGACACGACACGATACGATTGCCACCTCTAGTTGGGGCTAGAAATCATATTTTCGACAATTTGCAAATCCTCTCTACTTATAATTCTTTTAGATTTTTTTAAATATGTTTTATATGAATGTTTAAATAATATATCAATATTAAACTTTATTTATAGGAAATTAAAATTCAAGAATTTCGATATATCAACATTTTTATAATATATATAGCATTTAATAATTGAATTTTTAATATTAAAAGGAAAAATGAAAGAAAGAGTGCATCAGATTTCCACTACGCGGCAAAAACACCAAACGGTATGGTGTTCACTTTCCTCCTCGAACTACCAAGTTAGCCCAAGATACAATGTAGTATATATATATATATATATATATATATATATATATATATATATATATATATATATATATATATATATATATATATATATATATATATATATATATATATAACGAGAGAGAGAGAGTTTGCTTCAAATATTTTAACTAATTATTACCATGGGTGGCAGACGTTTCGTGGAAACATCCGGAGATGGGTGGTCGAAAATTCGTAGGCAAGAAAATCAAGGGCAGAAGAATGCAATTACTACGTACTATGTTGCAGGGTTCCCCGACGGGACCTGTAAAAAGGATCTACATGAAGTCTTTGATAGGCTGGGGCAAATAGCTGATATCTATATTAGGGGGAAGAAGAACCGATGTAAGCAAAACTTCGCTTTCATCAGATATGGTGGAGTCATCGACACGTCTGGGATGGAATTGAAGATGAATGGGGTAAGATTCCGTGGTGTAACCCTACTCGCCAATCTTGCCAAGTATCAGAAAGAGGGACCCAACTGCAAGCAGATCCCCAGGGGAAAACCAAAAGTCTCGGATGCGGCCCCGAAGAATAATTTCAGAAGCAGGGATTCTAGAACCTTTGCGCAAGTAGCTGCAGGTGTAAATGTAGCTCAGCAAGGTAATTCCCCTCCTATATTTCTTAATGCCAAAACAGCCATGAGTGAATGGTCCAAGAAAACCGTACTGATCGGAGAAGCTCTAAGCCTTGATCACATTGCCAACTTACCGGAACATACGTTCTCGTACGAAAACACAAAGTACCTTGGAGGCCTCAAGATAGGTATTAAATTTGGTTCATCTAAGGAAGCTAGTGAATTTCTAGAAGACAGATCAAGATGGCACGAATGGTTTAAGTGGCTGAACATGAACATGAATACTGATGTGCAATACGAAAGGCTGGCGTGGCTAAAGATAACAGGCGTTCCCCTCAGATACTGGGACACAGATAATTTTTCCAAGATTGCATGCAGATTTGGGAAGGTTGTTATTCCATTCGAGAACCTGTATGACAGAAAAGACCTATCTATGGGAAAGGTGGGGGTAATAACTTCAGCGAAGAATTGGATAAATGAAGTGGTTAGAATCCAGGTCGAAGGTACGGAGTACGGAGTTGGGGTCGTCGAAGATACAGTCGACTGGTCTCCGTTCAATTCTTGCCAATTCGAGAAATCGGAAGATGGGTTAGAATCGGAAGGTGGCGATAACGATAGCGAAGATGATGGGGTTTCTGATACTTGGATCCCGGAAGAAGAGAATGATCTAGAGGAAGGAGAATTCCGGTGCGATGATGAACCTGAAACTTGGACGAAGAAGACAAACAGGCGGGTTGAAGTTGGCAACCAGCCGGCGATTGTTGAGAATCCAAAAGATGCAACAGTCGAGCTTAATGGCGTAATCCCCCAGGAAGGAGCCAATTTGGGGGGTTTAAATGAATCGGTTGGAATGCCCCACGTGATGAATGAGATACAGGCCTCAGTATTAGAAGTCGCCAGGCTAAGGTCGGATCCGGGTGTTGTGGAACTGGACCCTGACCCAAAAAATGTTGGGCTTTTAGACAATTCTAGCCCTATCAAAAGTTTCTCATCAGCCCCAAACAATTCTAAGGCTCCTAATTCCAATTCTAATTCATCGTCCTATCCTAAGAACTGCAGTACAGAGCCTAAGTGTAAAAGGAGGAAACGAAGGAGAGGTAGTCGTTCCCCCTTAAACGGTGTTGTATCTTCGAGAGCCAACGTTCCAACACAAAATTCACAAGAACCTATGTCTTCTAATGAGGAGGTACAGCTGGATCTCAACAGAGAACCGTTGCTATCTGGTTCATCTGAGGGGTCGGTCGAGACCTCATCCAACGAGATTATTCAAACGGTGGCAATTGGGTCTGAGTTAGGCTTTCAGATGGAGGTCGACAACCCCATCTTAACTGAACTAGTAGGAGGCACGGGAGAATACACGATTCCAAAATGAACTTTCTATCGCTGAATGTAAGAGGTGTGGGTGAAAGGGCAAAAACAGGCTGGGTAAGAAGGCTGAAAAGGCAACATAAGGCGACTTTCATTGGGTTACAGGAAACGCAGATATCGAACTCTTCAAAGATAGACGTTATCGGATGTTGGGATTCGAATGAATTCGACTACGAAAGTGTCGATGCTAGTGGACGATCTGGTGGAATTATCTCGATTTGGGATACTGCTGTGTTTCAACGGACTGATGTTATCAAGAATCGCCACTACTTGGTTGTATCTGGGAAATATATGGGCTCTCCTGAGAATGCTATTCTGAACATTGTGAATATATATGGTCCTCAGTCAATCTCGAAGAAAAAGAAGATATGGGCTGAATTGCTTAACATAATAAATCATAAAGCAGGAATGTGGGTGGTGTTTGGTGATTTTAACGTAGTAAGACATCAAAGTGAAAGACGTAATTCTCAATATTGCCCCTATAGTACTAATGATTTCAATAGATTTATACAGGAGGCCAACTTAAAAGATTACAACATGGGAGGTGAAAGATTCACATATATGAGTAGGGTTGATGCCAAACTGAGCAAATTGGACAGATTCTTAACGTGCCCAGATTATTTGCAAATGTTCCCTCTTAGCCACGTAACTGCTCATCCTCGAGAGCTATCTGATCATAGTCCTGTTACCCTCCTATCTAAGGAAGCTGACTTTGGGCCTATTCCTTTCAAGCTCTTCAATTCTTGGCTATATAAAGACGGTTTTGATCACTTGGTGAGTGATGCATGGTCATGTTTTAGTGGGTATGGGGCGCCTGACGCATACCTTGCTGCTAAACTTAGATTCTTAAAAGGAAAAATCAAAAATTGGAGGAATGAGGGTGATCAAAAAGAGAGGCAGGAAGTTAATGTTGCCAAGGAGGTGGTTAAAGAAATAGAAAAAGCTGCGGAATACAGATCCCTATCCTTGAATGAACAGACTATTCGGGCGGATGCGATAAAAAAGATAATGGAGTGGGAACGCCTGCATGCTCTTGATCTCAAACAGAAAGCGCGCATCAAATGGTCTATTGACGGAGATGAGAATAGTAAGTTCTTTCATGGATATATTAATAGCAAAAATCGAAGGAATATTATACACGGTCTCATGATTAACGGGCGGTGGACGACGGGGGTCAATGAAATAAAGGAGGAAGCATATAGGTTCTTTCAGGATAAATTCAAGGAGGTTTATACGGTACGACCCAAATTTAACAACACAAATTTCAATTCAATCTCTATGATGGAGGCAATTAGAATTGAGTCCCCCTTTTCCTCTGAAGAAATTAAGGTTGTGGTGTGGGATTGTGGTTGTGATAAAGCCCCAGGTCCGGACGGATATACCTTCAAATTTATGAAAAAATTCTGGGGCACGATCAAAGAAGATGTGATGAAGTTTGTAAATCACTTTGAGGAATATGGCTCACTGGCTAGGGGATGTAATTCCTCTTTCATCACTCTAGCTCCTAAGATCAAGGACCCTCTCGGTCTAAATGATTACCGCCCCATAAGTCTGATTGGCTGCTTAAGTAAAATAATAAGCAAA
Source organism: Lactuca sativa (assembly GCF_002870075.4). Taxonomy (NCBI): domain Eukaryota; kingdom Viridiplantae; phylum Streptophyta; class Magnoliopsida; order Asterales; family Asteraceae; genus Lactuca; species Lactuca sativa. The sequence goes on from NC_056624.2 coordinate 228,235,315, forward strand.
CTGTTATCAAACAGGTTGAAGAAGGTTATTGGGAAACTGATCGGCGATATGCAATCGGCTTATGTTGAAGGAAGGTGCATTTTAGAGGGTCCTCTTATGGTCAACGAGGTGTGTTCATGGGCAAAAAGAGAACATAAAAAAATCCTCCTTTTCAAAGTAGACTTCGATAAAGCTTTCGACTCGGTGAATTGGGAGTTTCTTGATTCAACTATGGAGCAAATGGGTTTTGGTAGTAAATGGAGGTCGTGGATTCGTGGCTGCCTGAATTCGTCCTGGGCGTCGGTAATCGTAAATGGATCGCCAACAAAAGAATTCCCTATTTCTAAAGGAGTTCGTCAAGGGGACCCGCTTGCTCCTTACTTATTCATCATTGCTATGGAAGGTTTGAGTGTGGCCATTAGGACGGCGTGCGACAAAGGAATATTCAAAGGAGTTAAAATCCCAGGTAATGGTCCAATCCTGTCTCATCTCTTCTACGCGGATGATGCCCTGTTTATCAGGGAGTGGTCAAAAACAAACCTAAAGAACCTGGCACGTATTCTTAGATGTTTCCACATATCTTCGGGACTCAAAGTCAACTTTTACAAATTGAAAGTTTTCGGAATTGGAGTGGATCCAGTGGAAACTTCGAACTGGGCCAATCTTCTTGGGTGTGTATCAGGCGATCTACCATTTGACTACCTTGGGGTGCCGGTGGGGGCCAACATGAATCTTAAAAAACACTGGAAGCCCATAATCAAGAAATTTCAGTCTAAGCTCTCATTATGGAAGGCTAAATCATTATCGTTTGGAGGAAGGCTCACACTAATTAAATCGGTTCTAGGAAATCTGCCTATCTATTTCTTGTCCTTATTTCGGGCTCCTATAGGTGTTATAAAGGAACTGGAAAAGATAAGACGTTCCTTCCTATGGGGAGGGGGTGAAGATAAAAGGAAAATTCATTGGGTTTCCTGGGACAAAGTCCTCGCAGCCAAAGAAGATGGAGGACTTGGAGTGGGTTCCATTCAAGCCTTAAATATTGGTTTGCTTGTAAAATGGTGGTGGAGGTTAAACAATGAACCTAACTCTCTGTGGGCTAGAGTAATCACTGGCATTCACAAGTTAGCGAACAAACCGATTGAGTATCTATCTGTACAAAGATACGGTGGTGTTTGGAATAATATTGCCAGCATTAGAAAGTTCCTGGGGGGGCTTGGGATTGCAATACATGATCTATTCAACATTAAAATCATGTCAGGGCATAATACCCTGTTTTGGTATGACCATTGGATTGGCTCTAGCAACCTAAAAACGAGATATCCTGACCTATTCGATTTGGAATCAAAGAAAAGGTGCACTGTTGCGGACAGGATTGGTGATCGGAATCAAAACTGGAAGTGGAGATCCAGGCCTGCAGCTCGGGGGTTGGATTATGTAGTTCTCAGTCTAAGTAATGAAGTCGCTAATATTCAATTAAACCCGGGACTGGATCAATGGAGATGCAAACTTTCATCAGATGGCAAGTTCTCTATGGCCGTCATCCGTCAACTTGTGGATAAGCTGAAAACCGGCAACCTATTTGTTCCGAAGATTATTTGGAACAAAATTGTTCCCATTAAGGTGCTTTGTCTGGTATGGAGAGCTGCACAACAACGTATACCAACTGCTATGGCCTTGGAACGCAGGGGTATTTTTGTCAACTCGCAAATATGCAGTTCATGTATTGGAAACTCTGAATGCGCAGACCATGTGCTGATCAATTGTCCGTTTGCGATCAAGATTAGAAGCTGCATCTGGAGATGGTGTGGAATTGCTGGCGATCATGAGTCCGTAAAAACAATCTGTGAACTGATAGATTTTGCAAGCAAGTGGGGGAGGAATAAGAAGGAAAGGAAACGGTTCGTTGTAATATGTTATGGCATGATTTGGAACTTATGGAGATTCAGGAACAAAAGGCTATTCCATTGTGAGAGTACTTCAGTCCAAAATGGTGTGGAGTGTATTAAGGCCATGACATTCGTTTGGGTAAAACATAGAAGTAGAAATGGTATGTGTAGTTGGGAGGATTGGGGAATATCTCCATTTTATGATGTATAATTCTGCTCTTATTTATATGTCTTTTCATTGGGCTCTCTTCTAGTTTCTTGCTTGGAGAGAGTTCCTTTCTTTAATAAAATTTTGCTGTTTCCAAAAAAAAAACTAATTATTGTGCGAATATCGTATGCTATGAGAATAATAAAGAAAATATATTGTTTAATAATATAAATACGTTCAATCTTACATAATTATTTTCATTAACACACAATGTCACTAATTAAATCGTCTATAAGGTTATTATACACTTACTATTATTATTCTCATTTCTGTCAGAATGTTGTCAGAATGTTTTATTGGGTCGTATGCTGTCAGAATAAAAATGAGTGAAAAACGATGTGTGAGAACAAAAAAAAATAGCAAAAATGAATAAAAATGACGATATTTTTGTAAGGTTGAACGTATCCGTGTATATATATATATATATATATATATATATATATATATATATATATATATATATATATATATATATATATATATATATATATATATATATATATATATATATATATATATAATTTTTGCAGGTTTAACATTATATTTTATTTTAGCAAATAAAACCCATCTGTTTTGAAAGAAATTGTTATTACCGACCACTATGAGGTCCTATTTTGCGATTTAAAAGGTGTTAAGGGACATTATATATGAAATAACTTATTATGTTTGAAGATGATGTACTCTGGTTTTGACTGTTATACATGTACAATAAAACTAAATGAAAAGTCTTTTTAGAAAATTGATTTGATAGTAAACAAAATGTTTAATAATAAGTAAATCTCACTTTTAATTTCCGTTAAACGAAATATGAGTTAAGAGCGGATTTTTTATTTCGAAAGTAAATGACTTTAGTTGAACAAATAAAATATAAAGATTAAACTATAAAAATAACACAAATATAATACATTTTATACATGTCGCCTAAAAGTGTTCCAACGATTTCAACATTTTATCAACTGCGTGCTACCAATTCAAAGTGACCAACAACGGTAAACCATTTGGTCACCAAAAAGCATGGAAAGTTTGCCGTCAAGGTCCAAAATGGGTCCTAAATCCGGAGACATTGCATTCGAACTCGACCACCGGCTTCAACAAAAGAGCAAGAACTTCTGAATCGGACACGGGTTTTGGGTTAAACCTCAATGATGACGTCGATGTTGCCGAGGGAGACGGTCCACCTGAAGTCCAACTCCGTCGACCACCGGGAAAGGACAAAGCAAAACGGGCGGCGTCTTCAAGCGGGAAAGCAACCGCAACTAGCGACGACGGGTTTGTGGAATCAATAGATAAAACTTTAAGTTTTCTAGAAAAAAAAATACGAATCCACGGAGGAAGCTCGTCGACAAAAAATCGCTCTTACCGATCTACAAATCATAAACTCGAAGCCCCTACCAGATCTCAACCCCGAAAATCTCGCGACATTTATCAAAATCCAACAACGTGTCCGTGCTAAGTATACGGATTAGGTTCTAATATTTATGTTTTAGTTGTTGTGTGTTTTTTTTAAGTAAATTATGATAAATAAGTAATTTAGGATTTTTTTTTTATCGTTTAAGTATTTTAGGAAAAATAAGTAATTTAGGATTTTTTTTTTATTGTTAGTTTTTTAAATATTATAGGATTTAAGTTTGTGTGTTTAAAAATTAATGCAATGTTTTTTAAGTAATGTAGATTTTAAATTTATGTTTTTTAAATTAATGTAAAATATTTTTAATTAATATTTATGTTTTTGTTTTTGTTTAATAATTATTTTTTGAATTATTCTGATGTAAAACAAATAGAAAAAAAAAAGAAAAAATGATGTAGAGTAGTGACCAATTCCAAAAGATAGTAGGATGGTGGTGGGTTTATAGTGGATGTGATGTAGCGTTGATATGCCATCACTATTTAAGTAGGTTGGGTATGACCATCCTCCTTAACCTAACAGTATAAAAGATCTTATCATGTTGGTAATGTGCATAAGACCACGTGGGTCATTTAAGAACCCTATCATTACTTAGGAAGTCATGCTGCTCATATCGGAGACACCACCCAATCACTTTTAGACAACACTTCACAAACGGTCCCTATGGATTTTTAAAATTTGGGTTATAAACCTTAACTTTAAAAACTTTACAGAATCTTCATGTGATTTTTTCATTTCGATTGTAGTTGGTCTTTCATCCGTCTAAAATGAGTTTTATATTCTTTTTTAATTTATTTTAAATTTTCCTTAAATGATTTTAATATAAAAAAATAGAAAAAAAAAATACTATTTTTAACCTAAACCCTCCAATCTCGTCCTCTAATGTAAGGGATGTAGTGCGTGAGGTCGGGCCCTCATTTCAGACGTCGGATCCTGGTCTTTCATGCAAGTATCACAAATACGACTAACATCCTATATAGTATAGTGAGAAGACTTACCTCACACTTGAATATACCACAAATTGTACAAACCTAAAACCGGTGCTACAACTCACCTATGTAAACACCCAAGGTGAAACCTTAGTCTACACCCTAAAGCCAACAATTTGACCAAAAGTCAACAGTCAATGTTAACACCAACTGACCTCCACGTCGTCGTCAACTATTGGCCACGTCGTGGCAGCTTCACGACAAAGCAATCACGACCAGATTGTAACGCCCGCAAATCTGGGCTAGTCAAATTAGAGGCAATAGGGGTCGAAAACGACTTTTCAACAAAAGATTATTTAGAATAAATAATCTTAATCAAGTTGTAGAGTATGTTACAAGGTTTTCGTACATATAAAGAACGCCGAAAACCGAGTTATAACGAAGAAGTTATGACCCGTTGAAGTTTCGCGACGGAACCGGCACGATACTGAGAAGCGTAAATAGTGAATCTACGATAGAGCGAGATTTAGCCTTAGCGATCTAAACGAAAGTCGTAGAATATGTTAAACTAAGAACATCGATAAAAAGAACGCCCAAATCTGACTTCGTATGAGGAAGTTATGATTTTTTCTAAGATTTAGCATAGCAGTGCACAGCCCGAAATCTGAATTTTAGATCGGTCGATTTTTAGCCGACGGGATCTAAATGAAAGTTGTAGTACTCGTAAATACCAACGCGTGGATATAAATAACGTCAAAAACGGAGTTCGTATGAACGAGTTACAAATTATAATAGCATATTTACGTATTAAAATAAAGTATAAATCATATATACGTACACATATATATACATATGTATATATCATTAGAAAGGTATCGACGATGCGGTCATTATAAGACTAATGTTGAGTTCTTTCGACATTAGTTTAGTGCAAATATCATTAAATCTATTTAAAATAGTATTATAAAGGGGTGTTTAGCTGTTTATATAACTATAAGGTCATTAAGTAATTATGGAGGGTAGTTTTTGTAAATTCAATTACTATAAATAAGAGGCTTGGGCTCTCATATTTCTTGCACCATTCTCTTGATTCAAGAGTCTTTCTCTCCTTATCCCCCGAGCATTTCGGTCCCTCGTGATTCGACTTCTCTTTCTGTAGTTTTAGTATAGTAAGGTGAGCGCTGAAGCGCTGCACGAATCTTTCTTAGAAAGATTCAGCGACGAAGTTCTGCCCCTGCAGAGCCCGACTCCTAGCTAAAATCCCCTTGTAAGTAAGTTATGCTTACCCTATTTTAAATATATTTTATATTTAAAATTAGTATTGTTATTATAAATTTATAATAAATATTTGAGCTATTATTATGACTTATATAAGTGTCGTTATAATATCTTTTTAACTACTCGCGGTACGGGGAATCTGGTTTAAAGGGCCGCATAGGGTTGTTGGATTTCAGAAGTGCTATATGCCAAAATAGTCCTGCCCTCCGGTGTTTTATGTTTGGCCCCTGTCTGTACATAGTGGTTGGAAAGTATTGTTTAAACGCTTATATAATAATAATAATAAGACTAATAATTAGTCACGGTAAATATTAGACTAAAATCTAGTGGTAATAATACTAGGTTTCGTCGAAGGAAATTATTTTAAAGTAAACGAAGCGCTGTCCGAGTACCGAGTCACCACCTTCTCAAGTGAGTGCATGGTCTCTTTCATCTTACACATAGATATGAAGTATTTTAATATAAATTACGTGTTATGTGTGCATATTGTCTGAATACTTGTTGTCTATGCTGGTGAAAGATTTTTATACATGTTTTAAATGATGTAAATTGTATAAAGTATTTTATATCTACAAAATATGTTGGGTAAAACATGGGTAGATGAATGATGATGGATAAAAGCTGAAATAGAGGAACATTAGTAGTACGGACCTAGTTCCCTATAGGTATACATTGGCAGCAGTGGACCTAGTACCCTATAGATGAGCACTGGCAGCTGTGCCACAACCCGTAGATGATTTAGATCTACGGTAAACGTCCTAGCAGCTGCGCTCTAAGGATAGTATCGGCAGTTGCGCCTAATAGGGAGCCTTATGACCATGACAGTAGCGTTAAAAGGTCAATACCGGCAGAAGCGCCTCATAGGAAATGTCCCAATTCTGGCAGTTGTGCCTAAGTGACAAGATTAGCAGCTGCGCTTGACCAAAGTGTCATTGGCAACAATGGACTTCATGTTGTTTCCTTAGGATGATCCTTAGGAATGAATGAATGAGAAATAGCTGATTCTTGGGGTAGATCCTTAAGAATAAAGAAGATAATGGGGATGGGTAATTGGGTTGATTATTTGATTGTTTAAACATAATAATTATATTATTGTGGGTTGAAAACCCTATGTACTCACCAGGTTTCCCAACCTGACCCACTCAGTTTATTTATATCACAGGTGTTGATATGAAGTGACATTACACTGAGAGATTTAAAGAGATGTAGATCACTAGTGTAAATAATTGTAAGTTCTGTTTATGCTTATGTTTCTGTATTAACGATGACATCCCAAACGTTTTAAAATGAAATAAATACGTTTCTTCGAAAATGTTTTAATAACGTATTTACCATGTTTTTCTGGGAACAAATTCCGCAACATTTTTATAAAATGAAGTACTCTGACTTTTATAAAGCATAAACAACATCGGTCTTTTCTGGCCGTGAAAATGGGGATGTCACAGTTGGTATCAGAGCATTAGTTTAAGCGAACTAGGAATATGGATTTATTTCTAGACTTAAACTTAGAATGCTAAGCGATGATTGTGAGGTGTGAGCACTAGCTTATTTTAGGAATTGTGCCTAAAATGCTTTTATGTGCTAAATGCTTGTGCCTGATATGCTGTTATTCGTTCGGATCTATGGTTTGTTGCCGACCGGATCTGGAAACCTTATGTGTTTAGGATTCTAAGCGTTTAACTACGATATTAGAACTAGCATATAAACGTTTCGGAGTGATAAGAATGATTTAAACGTCAATCCTAAGTAAAGGTCTAGATTCACCTTATTCGGCGTATAGATCAAGATGGCAAGAACCCGTAGCGGAAACGTGAATGCAAATGGGAACCGAGATCAACCCCCAGCGATTGAGCAAATACCGGTTGTGGTAGCCGCTGCTGAGCCAATAACGATGGCAGGAGTGCAAGCGATGATCCAAGCAATGTTGGATCGTCAAATGGAGGAAACCAGACGTTTGCTCCAGCAAAATCGAGAGGAAACGACTATTCAGATCGAACAGCCCAAGTTGAACGAAGGGCAGACTGAGGAAGGAAACTACAGTGGGACTGTTGGTCAAGTCAACCCACCAATAGTTCGACAAAACAACCAAGATGACGAAGTTGAGAGGAATGGATGCAAGTACAAGGATTTTCTGACTTGCAAGCCATCGACTTTCACTGGAAAGGAGGATCCGATCGAGGTCATGGATTGGATCTCGGAGATGGAATTAGCTTTCATGACGTGCGGTTGCAAGGGAAAACAACAGACCACGTTTGCAGTGCGTCAGTTTCGAGGAGGCGCTGTACGATGGTGGAATACCTTGGGAAAGACGCTGAGCCCCAATGAGCCCCTGCAACTGACATGGGCAGAATTTTTGGTGCATTTCAAACGTAGGTACTGCTCAGCCCAAAATCTGCTCGAGCTAGAAAACCACTTCCTTACCTTAAAGAAAGGAAGCATGTCTATTGATGAATACACCAATAACTTCACAGAGAAGATGGAGTTCGCCTTACGTCTTGTTCCGGATGAGCTGACAAAAATTGACAAGTACGCAAAAGGACTTCCATGGGAATATGCAGTGCCAGTGCGTCAGGCACCTACTTTGGAGGCAGCTATCTGGGCTGCCAAGTCGGTTGAGGAGATGATCAAGGGAAGAGCCGCCAACAAGACCGAGGTTGGCGAAAAGAGGAAGTTTGAGGGGTCTGCGAAGCCCGATGAGAGAAGCAAATCAAGTACCAGGAAGTTTAGAGGAGGAGGGAGTGAAGAAAGATGGTGCGAGAAGTGCAAAAAGAAACACTCTGGAAAATGCAGTGAGGAAGTAACTTGTTTCAAGTGTGGGAAGCATGGTCATTATGCCAACGAGTGTAAATTCAATAAAAGGGTGTGTTACGAATGTAATGAGGAAGGACACTTCAAGCAAGATTGCCCAAAGAGAGAGGGGGCTACAAAGCCAAATGTGCCGCCAAAGCCAAAGGCGAGAGCATTTCAAATGATCCTTGACGAAGCAGATGACAATGCGAGGATTCAGGAGTGACAACTTGACATCCAAAGATCGAGTTATGAGGTAGCCATAGAATCGTATGATGTAGCCTGTTAGAGGCATATTCTAGGGTGAACTTGAACACCTATGTAATAGTTTCAAGGAATAATAAAAACCTTCGTTTTGATATCTGATGTGTTAAGCTGTTATATGATTTTCTTGTGTGGTGACTTGGAAAACTGTGGGACAATACCTGAGACGAGTATGAGTAGGTGTGAATGGTAGTAGAGGCCTATACTACCGGAAGCACATGAATCACACTTGGATCAGGGAAAGTCACAAGGTTACCAAGAAGCTAGTAATTGATTTCGTTTTATTCAAGTGTGTTGTTACCATCGTTTCGGTAATGACTAAGAAGATTGTTGATATTCCAACCCTAGTGGTCATATCGAATCGAGTCCGACTACGATGAGTATGTTGTGTGGCTCAGAGGACCAAGTTTGATGTAGCGTCCGACTTAAACCAAACGGTTGAAATCAAAGCGATCAATAGAAGTATCGCACTCGTTGTTAAAGAAGTTGGTGGCTAGAAATGCCTAATGTTAAAGTGTGATTATATCACATTAGAACATGAAGGAAGGCATAGTCTGTTTTAGAATTTAACTCTAAGAGACCTAAGTCTAAGTGTTGCAACATACGATGATAGGTCATTAGAATATGACACATCGATCTATAGTAGTAATAAAAGAACTTATCTCAAGTCCGTATCCAGCAAGGATCGAGATTGTGACTTGAAGATCATAATTTGGAGTCTAACCTGAGGTAGAGAGCAGGTGCACGATCGAGTACTCTTACAGTCAATGAGTTTAAGAGATAGAATCGAAGGAATGTAGAAGTTATAATTATTACCTAGGATGAAGAGATGACGTATGGAGTCATTATACGACCCTGTTTCGTTGATGATTCCGGGACGTAATCATCCTAAGGGGGAGATAATTGTAACGCCCGCAAATCTGGGCTAGTCAAATTAGAGGCAATAGGGGTCGAAAACGACTTTTCGACAAAAGATTATTTAGAATAAATAATCTTAATCAAGTTGTAGAGTATGTTACAAGGTTTTCGTACATATAAAGAACGCCGAAAACCGAGTTATAACGAAGAAGTTATGACCCGTTGAAGTTTCGCGACGGAACCGGCACGATACCGAGAAGCGTAAATAGTGAATCTACGATAGAGCGAGATTTAGCCTTAGCGATCTAAACGAAAGTCGTAGAATATGTTAAACTAAGAACATCGATAAAAAGAACGCCCAAATCTGACTTCGTATGAGGAAGTTATGATTTTTTCTAAGATTTAGCATAGCAGTGCACAGCCCGAAATCTGAATTTTAGATCGGTCGATTTTTAGCCGACGGGATCTAAATGAAAGTTGTAGTACTCGTAAATACCAACGCGTGGATATAAATAACATCAAAAACGGAGTTCGTATGAACGAGTTACAAATTATAATAGCATATTTACGTATTAAAATAAAGTATAAATCATATATACGTACACATATATATACATATGTATATATCATTAGAAAGGTATCGACGATGCGGTCATTATAAGACTAATGTTGAGTTCTTTCGACATTAGTTTAGTGCAAATATCATTAAATCTATTTAAAATAGTATTATAAAGGGGTGTTTAGTTGTTTATATAACTATAAGGTCATTAAGTAATTATGGAGGGTAGTTTTTGTAAATTCAATTACTATAAATAAGAGGCTTGGGCTCTCATATTTCTTGCACCATTCTCTTGATTCAAGAGTCTTTCTCTCCTTATCCCCCGAGCATTTCGGTCCCTCGTGATTCGACTTCTCTTTCTGTAGTTTTAGTATAGTAAGGTGAGCGCTGAAGCGCTGCACGAATCTTTCTTAGAAAGATTCAGCGACGAAGTTCTGCCCCTGCAGAGCCCGATTCCTAGCTAAAATCCCCTTGTAAGTAAGTTATGCTTACCCTATTTTAAATATAGTTTATATTTAAAATTAGTATTGTTATTATAAATTTATAATAAATATTTGAGCTATTATTATGACTTATATAAGTGTCGTTATAATATCTTTTTAACTACTCGCGGTACGGGGAATCTGGTTTAAAGGGCCGCATAGGGTTGTTGGATTTCAGAAGTGCTATATGCCAAAATGGTCCTGCCCTCCGGTGTTTTATGTCTGGCCCCTGTCTGTACATAGTGGTTGGAAAGTATTGTTTAAACGCTTATATAATAATAATAATAAGACTAATAATTAGTCACGGTAAATATTAGACTAAAATCTAGTGGTAATAATACCAGGTTTCGTCGAAGGAAATTATTTTAAAGTAAACGAAGCGCTGTCCGAGTACCGAGTCACCACCTTCTCAAGTGAGTGCATGGTCTCTTTCATCTTACACATAGATATGAAGTATTTTAATATAAATTACGTGTTATGTGTGCATATTGTCTGAATACTTGTTGTCTATGCTGGTGAAAGATTTTTATACATGTTTTAAATGATGTAAATTGTATAAAGTATTTTGTATCTACAAAATATGTTGGGTAAAACATGGGTAGATGAATGATGATGGATAAAAGCTGAAATAGAGGAACATTAGTAGTACGGACCTAGTTCCCTATAGGTATACATTGGCAGCAGTGGACCTAGTACCCTATAGATGAGCACTGGCAGCTGTGCCACAACCCGTAGATGATTTAGATCTACGGTAAACGCCCTAGCAGCTGCGCTCTAAGGATAGTATCGGCAGTTGCGCCTAATAGGGAGCCTTATGACCATGACAGTAGCGTTAAAAGGTCAATACCGGCAGAAGCGCCTCATAGAAAATGTCCCAATTCTGGCAGCTGTGCCTAAGTGACAAGATTAGCAGCTGCGCTTGACCAAAGTGTCATTGGCAACAATGGACTTCATGTTGTTTCCTTAGGATGATCCTTAGGAATGAATGAATGAGAAATAGCTGATTCTTAGGGTAGATCCTTAAGAATAAAGAAGATAATGGGGATGGGTAATTGGGTTGATTATTTGATTGTTTAAACATAATAATTATATTATTGTGGGTTGAAAACCCTATGTACTCACCAGGTTTCCCAACCTGACCCACTCAGTTTATTTATATCACAAGTGTTGATATGAAGTGACATTACACTGAGAGATTTAAAGAGATGTAGATCACTAGTGTAAATAATTGTAAGTTCTGTTTATGCTTATGTTTCTGTATTAACGATGACATCCCAAACGTTTTAAAATGAAATAAATACGTTTCTTCGAAAATGTTTTAATAACGTATTTACCATGTTTTTCTGGGAACAAATTCCGCAATATTTTTATAAAATGAAGTACTCTGATTTTTATAAAGCATAAACAACATCGGTCTTTTCTGGCCGTGAAAATGGGGATGTCACTGGTCAGCCACCATGTTGTGGCACGCATGCCACCATGTCGTGGCAACTACACATGGACAACTTAATGGATTAAGATCTTAAGTCCTAGTCCCAAGAGCTCCAAAGCTCGGATCTGAAACTCTTCAAGGTCTTGATGGGTAAAGTTCCAACTTTATCCATTAAGATATCTATAACACTCACAGATTCGTGCTAGTCAATTAAAATATAATAAATGTTAAAAATGACTTTTTGATAGAATATTATTTGGATAGATAATCTTAACCAAAGTTATGCTATATGAGAAAAGGATTTCGTACATATAGAAAACACTCAAATATGACTTCATAAGAATAAGTTATGATTTTTCTAACATTTCAGTGTAGCATTATACGCCTCAGAAACCGAAATTGAAATCGGTCGAATGTTAGGAAAAACAATCTAAACAAGAGTTGAAGATCTCGTCAATACCTATCTGTCGATATAAAGACAATCGAGAACGGATATCATATGAGAGATTTATGTATTTTTAATGGAATTTAGAAGTATAAGCCTGTTAAAAATATAAATTTAAAAATAAAGTCCAAATTAGCCGACATAGTCTAAATGAAAGTTGTAGATCTCGTCGATAGCTACGTGTGGATATAAACTTGTCGAAAATAGAGCTCGTATGAAGAAGATATGAATTATTGAAGAAGCATAAATTTCTACATGCGCGCCACGCACTGGCACTCCACCAGATGCTCGACATGTGGCACCATGCAGAGAACGACAAGTCACCCTTGTTTGGCCAGATGTATGGCACACACCTGATCTGTGCGCGACGCGCACCGCTTTTCAACTTATATAAACCCTCGAGTTCCAACCATTTCATCATCTCAACTCCACCTAAATCCTCTAGAGCTTTTTCCACCCCTTAGTCCAGATATTCTCGAGTTCCCAAACCCTTTAACGATGATGTCAAATAACCAGAGAATAGAAGCTCTCGGATCAGACATCTGACCGCATAATTCCTAGTTTCCATCAGTAAACTCTGTAAGTTCAGCTACACTTATTTTATTCTAGTGTAACTCTTAATTGTAGTCATAGTCGTTATTATTGTAACACCCAATTCCTGGTACGTCTTTAATTCAAGAATCTTATGTATTTTTCTCTGGGACTCGACGAGTTGGTGGCCCAACTCGTCGAGTAGAGACGGGATCCGCAGGAAGTTTAAGTGACCTACTCGATGAGTCGGAGATTGACTCGGTGAGTAGGTGTTGTTTGAGTGAAACCCTAAATTTGAGGGTTTGCACCCTATTTAAACGTCTTATTGTAGCCTCCATTGTCCCTTATGCTCCTAGAACACCTCATATCGAAATCCTAGCCGCTTTGAGTGATCTAAGGTCATTTTTGGTGCTTTTAGGTGGTTTGTGAAGCTTGAAAGGAAGGAAGAAGCTTGGGGATTCGAGTTGGGGCTTGTAGATCCAGAGATCTTATTCCATATTCATCTCAATCAAGGTAAATGCCCCATGTTTTGGTCTTCCATTTGGTTGTTCATCTTTAGGGCTTTGATTTTGGGTGCATTTAGAGCTTTCTAAGCCATTTTCGGATTTGGAAAGTGATTCATGGGGTTCTACTTTTTGATTTGAGTCATTGGAGGGGTCTCATGGCATAAAGGTGCCAACTCTATGGCCATGAGAGCCCCATGCACATTGTAGAGTACCTTTTATGGATTTTTGAGCCAAAAAACCCCATGCATGTACACCAAGTTTGGAACTTTACATATAAAATGGACATTATGAGGCTAGATCTATGGTTTTAATGTGTTAAGACCCATTTAAATCGACTGTATTGTAAGGGTCAAGAAGGGACTCGAAGAGTTGTTCTTGGAACTCGGCGAGCCGGTGTGTAATGACCACTAAATCCCTTCTGTGGTTGGACCAATGGTTCGAGAAGGAAGTCCCGTAAATGTTTAGACTCGTAAATAGACATGGGAATCATGGGACTTGACGAGTGTATGAACAGACTTGACGAGTCTAAGGCAATCTCCCAACCTTTGAAGATGGGCTCGACGAGTTGTTCATACAACTCGGCGAGTCATAGACTGGACACATTCTTATGAGGGAGATGAACTCGTCGAGTTGAAGGAAGAACTCGGCGAGTCAGATGAAGATGGTCCCGATGGTTTGAATGAAGGAAAACTCGACGAGTTCTCGCTAGACTCGACGAGTGGTGTTGGGGTTGGATCAGGTTAGTGGAGCATGGACTCGACGAGTTGGTAGACCAACTCGGTAAGTCAGGTCAACTGGATGTTAACTTTGACCAATGTTGACTTTGTCTGGTTTTGGTATTAACCCTGGTTGGGTTATATGTTCGGTTGATGACTTGAAGGTTGTCGTGTAGGGATTGAGGAGTCGAGGAGAGCCGACCTTCACGCCGAGGACAGTTCAGACACTACACGACATTGAGGTGAGTTACCTTCCAGTAGAAGTGGGTCTAAGGCACCAAGGCCGGCCCATTAGTAATTGTTAGTTGGGATGATTATCTTTGTGATAATTGTCTGGTCTATTATTGTTGGATATGCGAGTATGCTAGGTTGCTATATATGCAAGGATACTAGTTTGCTAGTTGCAATGTTATGTGAGATAGTATCAATAGTAGTGGATTAGTCCCCGATCCGGTCGCTAGGGCCAATGGGTAGGTCGGACACCCCATATATGTAAGACAGCATGATTATGATATGATATTATGTGTTAGTAGTAGAGGTGAAATAGTCCCCGTGTTCGGTTGAGATAGACCGGAGGATAGGTCGGCACCCCAGAATGCCTTGACATGGGTAGGCTAGCACCCTAGAATGGCTTGAGTTTAGGGAAGGAGCCGGCGGTGTAGCAGCGTATCACATATACACATGGTTTCTGCATAGAGTTTTCTGGGAATGTACTCTGATTTATTTTACTTTTGACGATATTATTTTTAGACACTTTGTTATATTTCTTTATACAATGACATGGCATGGGAAATGTTTTGGTAAACTGAGTTGTGGAATACTTAATTTAAAATGAAACTTTTGGCCTTGAAATTTGGGATGTTACAAGTTGGTATCAGAGCCCTGGTTTGAGGGATTCGGACACACCCTCAGCGGTGTCTGGACTCAAACCGAGGGATTAAAAGATTTTTCACAAAGAAAACGGTTTTTTAAAATTCAAATTAATGAATTTGAGAAAGAACAAGGTGTGTGATGTGTGCGACCGGCCGAGCTCAAGTAAGTTTTCCCCAAGATACCCATACTTGTTATGTTATGACATGTGATATATGATTCCGAGAACTGCATGCTAGACTAGGGCTAAGGATCTAGGAGGATGCCTTGTATGCCTGATATATGATTCTGAGAACTGCATGCTAGACTAGGGCTAAGGATCTAGGAGAATGCCTTGAATGTCTGTTATATGAGCTGTATGCTAGGACAGTATGGTCAGCAGTAGGATAGCCTGGTTAGACTATGCTTGATGTGGTTACTCAATGCATGAATGCTGCTTGCTTTGTGCTATAGGGGTCCTGCCTAACTTTAGCTAACTAGTGAGCAGATATGTAACAGTATCCGCAAGCTAGTTAGGGAAGGGTGGTTGGGACTCCTAGTGCAGCTGATGGCGAAGAGTAGGTCGAAGAGTGACCTAGGAAAGCCTAGGATGAGATTAGTTGGAAAGGGATATTGGTTGAGGGACTTGGCGAAGTTGAGGCAATCCTTGAGGAAAGTACGGATAGATGTGGAAGGTAGTATGGCCCATACTACTGGAAGCACAAGATCCATACTCGAGTCAGGGAGGGACGAGATGGAACTAGGAAACTTGGAGAGTGTGTGAGACCTCTCGAGAGTATGTATGATCCTGATGATTGCGTGCTAATTTTCAGTATGGTGGTTACACGACATGGAGCAGGAGGTTCTAGATCTGGGTCAGGATGGGGCTCGGGTGCAGGGTCCGAGCAGGTTGACGACGGGCTACGTGAGTTCATCGCGTCTGAGATCACAAAAGGTATCCTTGAGTCGACCCCTGTTATTTTCGGGTCGATCAATGAGGGGATTATCGAGTTGATAGATGACCGCTTTCGATCATTCAGGAGTGACTTGGCGTCTGGCCAAGCGGCTACGCACACACTGTCCTTTAAGGACTTCGGAGGGAGTGGTGCACCGGATTTTCATGGGGTGAAGGACCCCATTGCTGCCATGAGATGGATCGCAGACATTGAGTCTGCGCAGTTGACGAGCTTCTGCCCAGAAGGGTCGAAGGTCCGTTTTGCTGCGGGATGCTTGAGGGACAGACCTAGAGACTGGTGGGAGTCAGTTGATGACTCATTGGGAGCTCCAGCCGCCGAGGCTATAATGTGGCCAGATTTCGTGACCAAATTTAGGGCTGAGTTTGTGCCGGCTGTGGAGATTCAGCAGTTGGACAGAGAGTTTTTGGATATGAGGCAGACTACAGAGACTGTGGCGGAGATCACCGCCAAGTTCCGGGAGAGGGAATTGTTGGTACCCCAGTATGCGGGAGATGAGGAGATGTGGAAGACCCGCTATCATGATATGTTGAGGGCTGATATTCGAGAGCATGTCAGCTATTCAGCCTGCCCGACCCTGGAGTCTATGATTGCCAGGGCGCGGGAGAGGGAGCTCGATTTGGAGAAAGTCAAGAAGAGGAAAGCAGAGACTGAGCAAGTGACAGGGTTTCAAGGAAGAAACCTAAGGGATCCGACCTTAGGTCGAAGGGCCAGCCAGGCCAGAGCCGCTGCAGCGCTGACCCCAGTGACAGCGCGGGTTGCGGATGGCCGGAAGGCCAAGGTAGAGGCTCCAGTGGTGCGGAGCCGAGCATTTTAGTTGACAGCCAAGGAGGCACACGCTACACCCGATGTGTTGACGAGTATGGTTTTTTATGCTTTTATGTTATGTCGTTGTGATTTTGATATGCTATGCATGTTCCCTGTTTAGGATCGTTCCATGTGAACGGTATCCTAGTTTAGGTATTGTGTTATTCGGGTGCTACCCGATCGTTTTTCGCTCTTGCGCTTAGCAAGAAGTTTCCTGAGTCTTCGGGCATGTTGGATTTCCCTTTAGAGGTTGAGATTGCGGATGATCGGTCAGTGCGAGCATCAGAGGTCTACCGAGATTGTGTTTTGAGGCTGTTCGAGGAACGTTACTTGGTAGACTTGGTTCCCATACCTTTGCGGGGGAACAAGGTTATTATTGGTTTGGATTGGCTAAGCCCCAATGGGGCAGTGATTGACTACGTGCAACAGTTGGTGCAGATTAGGACCCCAAGTAGGGGAGAGCTGGTGATTCAGGGCGAGAGGCCACAACGAGGACCAACTTTATGTTCAGCAGTGAGAGCTAGGCGCTACCTTCAGCAGGGTTGCGCAGGATTTGTTGCCTATGTTATGGATACCCGGGAAGCGGGTAAGACGATGGTGGGCGATGTGCCCGTGGTACGAGAGTTTGCGGATGTATTTCCTGAGGATTTGCCTGGGATACCTCTAGAAAGGTAGGTAGAGTTCAGGATTGACCTAGTCCCTGGTGCGGCTCCGATAGCCAAGACACCGTATCGGTTGGCTCCTCCTGAGATGCAGGAATTGTCTACACAGTTGCTGGAGCTGTTAGACAAGGGATTCATTAGGCCGAGTAGTTCACCTTGGGGAGCCCCGATTCTGTTTGTAAGGAAGAACGACGGGTTGCATCAGATGTGTATAGATTATCGGGAGTTGAATAGGGTAACGGTGAAGAACCGTTTCTCACTCCTGAGGATTGATGACCTCTTTGACCAGCTACATGGAGCATCTTGGTTCTCCAAGATTGATTTGCGTTCAGGATATCATCAGATGAGGGTCAGAGAGGAGGATGTTCAGAAGACCGTGTTATGGTCACTATGAGTTTGTGGTGATGCCTTTCGGGCTGACCAATGCTCCTGCCGCGTTCATGGATCCCATGAACAGCGTGTGCAGACCGATGTTGGATCGGTCTGTGATAGTTTTCATTGACGGCATTTTGGTTTATTCCAAGACTCGAGAGCAGCATGAGGAGCACTTACGGGAGGTTCTGGATGATTTAGTGATGACAAACACATGTGAGTTGTAATTTACAAGTCGGTTGCACATTGACATATATAAACGCACCAATAACTTGGTGCTATAAAACATATTGTTGTGTGTGATTTAATGAGTAAGTACAAGCAAGAATTTGAGTCAAAGTTTATCCATTCCTTTTACCTTTAGAGGGATAAAAGTGATATATGTGGGCACCTCGATGATTTAGTGATGACAAACCTAAGTGTTTGGCTAATAATGGACTGATTTGATTTGTTCAATTAGTCAGTCGTCATAAATCGGAAATTGGGAAACAATAAATGGACAGAGAGAATGATTATAATCCATGTCTCATGTCCATACAATATCTAGAATGGAGGAATATATGATCCCTTATCTAATGGACGCGTCATTGACTAGGTCAGAGTTCGACAACGACTTTTAAGAGTTACGATTGTTAGTTGGGATTTTGGAGTCGTACCTGCAATACTAGTTATTAGACTTATCCGAGCGGGAGACTGTTGGATCAGGTGTCTAAGCCCATAACTATAATTAGTATGTACTTGACTCGAGAGTAGTATGGTCCATTTCGGGTTGCATATCACCAGGACAATTTGATAGGATGGACACTTGCGTAGGAGGTTACTTATGATTTATTAATATATTATAAGTTCTAATATATTAATATGAAATCATATTATTTAATTAGTATTGATCAAGATTTAATTTGGAATTAATTATGTGATCAAAAGAGACTAATTAAATATATGGGGATTGATTTGGTAAATCAATGATTCTTATAGTGTGGGCCAATTGTTATTTAGGATGGGCTAAACGAATATGGTAGTCCATGGAGGTTTAACCCATGGAGACTAAGTAAATGAAAGGTCATGGGCATTAGGGTTTGCATGGATGTAACCCTTGACTTTGCCACACTATAAAAGGACTCCCTTAGCACCCAAAATCGGCCACTAGAGTTCTTGGAGTTCATTAGAGCCGATTTTGGATCTAGCAACATCTCTCTCAAGTTCTCTTTTGTCCTAGGTGTGTTGTGAACCATTTGAGTCATCACACTTGGGGTGCTAAGTTCTTAAAGGCCAAATACAACAAGTTCTACAAGCTACATAAAGAGGTAAACTCCTAACTAGTATTGTATGTTGTTTATGTCAATTGTATGCTAGTTGTAGGCTTAATGCTTTGGAAAAAATATTACATGTATAATTAGAGAAAACATAGATCCAAAGCATTTAGGGTTGTATGTGCACCATAGGATGTTGTAGTATACCAAAACCCAATAAGACGTCCCTATCGATTTCGCAATTCAAGAATGCACACTGCACATCCATTTGGTAAACCTTAAAGTTCTTATGAGCATCAAATGCCAAGAAAATCCAAATGGATTCTATTCTTGCAACAGGTGAAAATGTTTCATCATATTCTATGCCTTCTTGTTGCAAGTAGCCTTTGACAACCAGTCTAGCTTTGTTCCTGATTATAACTCCATCTCCACCACTCTTCTTTCTACAAACCTATCTTGAACCAACATGTAACATCCCAAAATTCATGACCAAACATTTCATTTTCATATATAACTAAAACACATTTGTAACTTGGTTCACACATTGAAAAGCATTTTAAATAAAACATTTATCAGAGTTCATTCGCATAAATCACATATTGCGGAAAACATAGGTGTATGTGATGTGATCATCCCGAGCTCCTTTATCTGAAAACTAGAGGTACGTAAACCCAAAACTAAAAACCGTAAGCAAGAAGCTTAGTGAGTTCCCCAAATGCCACATACCATACATATAACATACTACCTAGCATATTTGGGTGCTGGCCTACCCCTTCGGGCTCTTTCGACAGGATATTGTCTAGCATATAAGCACATAAACCACATACTGTCATACATAACCATGAGCCGTACATCTATCATAATCAATAAAGGTGCTACGTGCCGCACATAGTCTTTCCATTATGCCACGGGCCGCCACGTGGTCTTTCTTTCCAAGTCGGGGGCCACCCCCTGGGTCTTAAAGACAAGTGCCAAGAGCCACCTCCTGGTCTTCCATCCAAGCATCACAAAGAAAACTAGCATACATACTACTCTACTTAGCTAATTAGCATACAGTGTGCTAGGAGCCACCTCCTGGTCTTTCATACATAATGGCTAGGGCTAACCCCCGGTTCTTCCTACAACACATAAACCAAATGAGTCAGCATTGGTGCCTTCGACCCATACAAATAGTAAGGAGACTCACCTTGAATGCTGAAGCTTACTGTACGAAATCCTTAGTTGCTGCCCTGACAATTCCCTGAGCTATCCATACTAAAACAACACCTAATTAGCAATTAGGTTCCAAACCATGATCCATAATCCATACTTGGGGTGAAATGACCGTTTCACCCCGACCCATCCAGGCCCAAACTATAAAATCCATGAAAGCTCATCAATGGCCAAATTTCCAAATTTTGCCTAAACCCTTACATGGAACTACCCTTTAGAACCCATTCCGTACTTCATAACCCTACAAGGGGCAACCTCGGTCAAAGTCAACATCCAAGTCAAAGTCAAAGTCATTGCTCCGAGTTGACTCAACTCGTCGAGTTATTCCTTCCACTCCACGAGTTCCCACAAACCACAAAATCATGATACTTTGAATCAACTCGTCGAGTTATCACTTAACTCGTCGAGTTCTTTCCTTTTTAACAGAATCGCGTCATACTCACATCAACTCGCCAAGTTCCTTCGTGAACTCATCAAGTTCTTTAGTCTGTTTACTCCTTCTTAATGCATTAAACCTTTATTCTTCAGATCTGAACCCAATACTGTAGATCTAGATTGGAAAACCTTTTAGAAGGGTAAAGTTTCCAACTTTACCCATTAATCCCTTCCTAAAGATAATAAGCTCAAACCCCAACCCAAAAGGGCCAACGTCTTAATCCAAAACCACCAAAACTACAAGGTAGACCATGAGTTCGTAGATCAGGACCATAAGAACCAAAATATCACATAAAGTTCCTAGCTTTCTGTACATGCATGACCATTAAGAGCTCAAAAGGCCAAAATGATGGCTTAAAGGTTTCATGGGACTTCCATGGCCATAAAATTAGCACCTTTATGCCATGAAAGTCCTTTAAGACTCTAGATCTGAAGTGCTTTCCATTGGGGACGTCCAACTCTCAAGCACCATGTTAGTTGGACCAAAAACAAGCAAAAAGGTGCTAAGAAGTAGATCTAATCAAATTTTAGGCAAGTTTGAGACTTGATTACCAGAAAGTGACGAAAACGGAGTGAGGTTTCTGGATCTAGCAACTCTTCCTTGTTCCGTCAAACTTTCATTCCTTCCAAGAGCTTCAAACACGCACAAGAACACTCAAAATGGCTCACAGTCACTCACAATTGTTGGATCAGGTGTCTAAGTCCATAACTATAATTGGTATGTATTTGACCCGAGAGTAGCATAGTCCTTTTGGGTTGCATTCACCAGGGCAATTTGATAGGATGGATATTTGAGAAAGAGGTTATTTGTGATTTAATAATATATTATAATTATAATATATTACTTGAGAAATCATATTATTTAATTAGTGTTGATCAAGAATTAATTTGGAATTAATTTAGTGATCGAAAGAGACTAATTAACGAGGACTGATTTTTAAATCAGTGATACATATGGTTTGGGCTATTGATCCTTGATGGACTAGTTTATGTGAGAGTCCATGAAGAGTTAGTCCATATGAGTTATTGGATCATAAGCCTAAGTCTAAGAATTAGGGTTTACATATGACTCTTGGAATTTTGCACTATATATGTATTCCCTAAACCTTAAAATCGGTACTTTGTGTATTCCATGAAGAGTATAGCCGTTTTTGGTGTGTCTAATCTCTCTCTCTCTCAAAGTTCTCCATGTGTTCATGGTGTGTTGTGATTCCATTAGAGGTGCAACATTTGAGGCACTAAGCTCTTGAAAGGCAAAAACTCTACAAGTTACAAAAAAGAGGTAATTGTCTAACTTGTTTATGTTTCAAATATCAAGTTGTATGCTAGTTATATGTTTCATGCTTTGGAATTTTTTTTGTTGCATGTATAATTAGAGAAAACCTAGATCCAAAGCATTAGGGTTGTATGTGCACCATAGGGATGTTAGAGTACATAAAATCCAACAGTGGTATCAGAGTCATGGGTTGTTTTCTGTTATATAGATGCATTGGTTATTCGTTCAAAGCTTAAAAAATTGAAAAACTGCTGTCTGGATAGTGGACTCGATGAGTCCTATGATCTGACTCGATGAGTCAAGCACAAATCAAGCCAAATCGACGAGTCCAATATCTGACTCGACGCGTTGGATAGGCTAGTTGCAGTTTTTTTTTGGGTTTTTTGGCCAGAATTGGATTAGGATCATTACCATGAATTGTTTTATATCATAAAATATTTTTTATATGGTAGTGATTAACCTCATCCAATTAAAAGATAAATTGTCAAATCTTGAGATAATTACTAGTTTATATAATAAGCTAATTGTTTGTGATTCTTTGATTTGAAGTTTTCTTGCTATAAGAGTTGCATTAGGTCAAATTGGTAAAAGGATAAAATTATGATTATTTTATTAGGTTAAAATTTGATCTAAATGTTTTAAAGGAGTTACAAAACTTGCCATCAAGTTTTGAAACTCAAAAGGTTTTTTTAAGGAGTTACAAAACTTGCCATCAAGTTTGGAATCAAAAGGTTTTCAAGAGTTACAAAACTTGCCCTCATGTTTTGGAAATTGAAAATTCTCATTTATGAAACATTGAATTCTAAAAAACCTAGTAATTTGAAAAGGTGCAACTCTTGGGTTCATAACTTAAAGTTTTAATTAAATAGTTTTAATTTTGAATTTTGTATTTAGAACCTTGATATTTCCTTTGAATAGTTCAAATTACACTCTTATAGACTTTATTAAATTAATTAAATGTTTAATTAAAAAAGAAAGTTAATAAATCCATAATTATATGGTTTAAAGTTAATTAAATTAAAAGTTTAATTTATTAATAGATTAAACTACCTAGTATTTTAAATGTGTAAAATACACCCTTATACTATATAAAATTAAAAGTTTAATATATTATATATATATGTATAAGTTAAAAGTCAGTCTTACCGTTAGTAGGCCTCATTCACATGGTTGGTCTATAAAGGGTGTTTAAGGAAGCGGTCTGTAAAATAACCGCCATTAGGTATCCACTTTTACCCACCGCACCCTTGACCAATGGAAGGTCGTTAGCCAAACGGGTTTGATAGGACAATTAAATCCTCATTAAAAGTATAATGAAGTACAAAGTAACTAAACACTTTGTAAATTCCCAATCTTAGTTACTTTAGGAAAAAAAATGTGAATTTGATGCTAACCCAAGAAATTGCACATTGCACCTTATAGATCAGTTAGTGGAGTGTGTGTGGTTAACCGATACACTAATGTGGATGAATGAAGGATGGAATTGGGTTTCTCGTAAATTATCATTGATCAATGGAGTGTGTGTGATTAACAGGCACATTGGTTAGGTAATTAATGACATCGAGAGTACCAAGCTAATTTGCATGGTTATTCACACCTTGTTTGTGATCCTCAGTTTCCCAGTCATAAAATTGAAGGGCATAATCGAGATTAAACATGTCATTGAAAAGTTCAATGAATCTCAAAAGATCTAGGAATTTCGATTCATTTAAAACATAATGTTCATTTTCGTTTTTCATGGTGGAAATTGGTAAATCGTCATTTACCTACCTTCAAAGATTTTGGAATTAGATTACGACATCCCTCTTCCGAATTGTAGAATATTGTGTTGGGTGCTAGCTTTAATATTTCATTTTGGGGTGTTATATTAAGGACTTAAATCAACTAACTTGAATTTCTCCCTTGTAGATGTCTAGTTCTGACAACTATGGTCTACCTTATCCTTTTGGAAAAGGCTTTCCTTATAAAGATGATATTCCACAAGAAGATCGAGGTGAAAGATTAATCTCTTCTTCGTGCTGTAGTGGAGCTTCTCTTCCTCCACCTCCTCCAATTATTCTCTCTGACCCACATGTTCGTCTATTTGAAAAGCTCAAGATCACTCAAGCCCTACTGGCAAGAAAACATGAAGACGGAAAGTTTGTATGTGCTCACGTCTTGGACATAAAGTTGCATATTGACAGGCTGGGAATGTTGGGTGTCGTGTTCCCAAGGAAGCTAGCTGTTGAATTGGTTCTTCATTTACTTTCTAAGTCATATAGTGAGTTCGTTAAAGATTACTATATGACAGACCACAACGTGAACCTTATCGATCTTACCTATTGGCTAATTGCTGCTGAATCAGAAATGATTTGGCGCACTGGTAAAGCAAATTTGATTGGAAGATCTACTTCCCAAACTTCCATGGACATTGAAAATGGCGACATTGGAAGTCCAGAAAAGCTTTCTCTTCCCAATGAAAAGGGATTGGCCAAGGTCAAACCGTTTGACCAAATGGTAAAGAGAAAGCCTAAGTCTGTGATTGTCTTGTGTACCATTCCGAGAGAGCCTGTTTGTTTCTATTGCCAAGAGAAGGGGCATTGGTTGCGAAGCTGCCTTATTTACCTGAAGGATCACAAAGGATGGTAAAGTCAAAGTGGCTAACTCTGCTTCAGGTAAGTCCACTATCTAACTATATTAAGTTCCTATTTGAAGATTCTTAATACATGATAAGATTAGATCACATTTTGCTGTTTTGTAGGATCGAAGAAAAGAAAGGAAGCTTAAAGGAAAAACATGTTGAGTCTGATCGCGAAGAGATGGATTTCTATTGCATGGTTCGATGATCGGAATTGTGAGCTGCTACTTAGGAGTTATGATAGATTGCTTAGAAATATGTAGTAACATAGTGTTTTCATTTGTAATTGCATTGTAAGGACAAGATTTTCCACAATAAAGAAAATTTTGATTTTATCTTGTTTCATATTTCCTTGCAATGGCATTTATGAAAATTGGTGTTTATATATTGTTAGCTATATTGAAAAATGGATTTGATTCTTTCGTTTGTGGTACTGTTAAAAATTTAACAAATAAGGAAAGATTCTCATCACCCAAGTTTCAATTGGATAGAAACTTGGAATCATGCGACTTGGATTGTGTGATGAATGAGAACCTTCGTCTCTAGGAAATTAAGACTAATTCCTTGTTCACATATATATATATATATATATATATATATATATATATGTGTGTGTGTGTGTGTGTGTGTGTGTGAGTCAAGTAAAGGATTAGGGGATCGGGCACACTTGATTGTGCACTGGTTTGGTCCACCACAAAGAACGATAAGACTATTCATCATGATTTACTAAAATTTTAGTAAATATGGTTATGCTTACAAGATTAAGTGTAATTCTGAATCATTGAAAAATTTTCAATGTATGGCAGAACAAATAAGAAGAATCAAATTAGGTAGAAAGATAAAAGTTTCTCCAATCTGAAAGGAAATGAGAGTACTTGAGTAACGTGTTTTATGATCATCTTAGTGATTATGGAACCATATCACAATTGATCCTCTAAGGACATCTTAGTGCATTTGTATGGCTAAGAAGAGAAATCGTGAATTGTTGAAATGGTTAAACCAAGAAGATGAGTCATCATTCGTTCCAAAATCAAGTCTTAGAGTCATACTCCAAAATTATGACGTGAGTGACATAATCTTAAGAAGGTTTATAACACACCATGAAATGGGGAGTAGAAAAATGTTTTCTTACTCTTGCGCATTTCAAATTGGTAGTTGTGATGTTTTTCATAAAACGAAGACCAACTAAGACCAATTATATGAAGTGTTTTTCCTTGAGGACAATCCGCGCTAACTCTTGAATATTTGTTTTGTTGAGGAATGTTTCTTTATAAGAGAATCTTATATGTCAAGAGGTCAGTGGGAGTCTTAAAGATCTTGAAGAGGTTCAGAAAATAATTAAGAATAAACCATTGTTTATCACTAGCACACGACTTGAGATTTGTAACCTATCGTATTGACATATTCTCGTTTCTGTGCCTATTCCAGTTGAAGTTGACTATGCATGTAAGTTATATGAGTTCTCAATTGTGTGCATATGGCAATGCACCTTGATCGGTGAAAGTTCATTGATCAGTAACGGTGAGCTGCTAAGCATCTTGGAAAACATAGTAGGCCCTTGTGATGCCAAGTGGCAAGAAATTAAGATTGAACAAGTTCAGTCCATATGAGTTTGAATTTTTCATAGACCTTGTCTTATGATAATGGTTGGAAATGACAGATTCACATGGATAGGAACACATACACCGTTAAATCTAAGTGGTAAGGTTTCTCTTCAATTCATGAAAATGATTGTGGGGAAACGCTTTCATTAAGTAGATTTTAAAGAGTTGGCAATTGTGATATTTGCATTCTCAAATTCGATTATGATTACGACATACCTCTTCATAGTTCGAATTGTGAGAAATGGCAAATAGTTTGAACATTCGGAAATTACTGTCGTAAGTTCTGAAATAGTTTAGACACGCATATGAGCTTTTATTATAAAAGGTGTATGAGCTTAGATAAAGGATTATCGAAGCATCTCGTATCAGAAATCTAAACTATGGAAAGAAATTCAATAAATATTGATTTCTGAAAGTCCAACTGATTTATGATACATGTCAAAGCTAGTGGGAGCATAAGTGTTTTGCTAGTAGGATAATAATTATTATGCTAGTGGGAGCATAATTATTATGGTAAGTGTTACGAGTTAGCAATGCTATTTATAGGAAACGAAGTTTTGATTTGCAAAGTTTCAAAGGTTGAAAAGTCGTTTCGCTATAGTAAGGGAGAGGATACTTATACTTTATTTCAAATCTAAAAGCTTAGATTGAAGTATTAATCAAACTTAGTCATGAGTATATATGAGTATTTGAAAATTCTATATATGGAAATATTATAGCAAGAGACTGGTCAAACATCATGTCTTTATGTAAGACATTATGAATCATATCCCATATGCTACGAGTATAAGATCGATTACATATGCTATAATATTCATGTGTTCTAATTTTCCAAATGCCTAGGGCATTAGGAGGGAAAAGGACTAGAACTGGATATGACTAAAGTGGTGAAACAACTGTCAAGGACAATCTAAGGTTTGCTAAGGATTGGTTGCTTGTGGGCAGTTGGAAGTATAGTAATAAATGGACCATGTTGACATGATTCTGAATAGATAGGATTCTGTTAAGTATAAATTGTCATATGGAAAATATGGAAATGTTTCCATATTGGGAGTTGGATATTGAGAATCTATGTGTAGGTTAGAAACTGTAATGCAAGAAGGATGTTTAAAGGTGTGAGTCTTCAATTCTGGGGAATTGTCTTGTAACAATCTCCAATGGAATACTATGTAATATCATTGGCGAAGTCTCTGTGACTTTGGTACCATGACATTATAAAATGAATCATTGCATGATAGTTTAGAATCTTACACTTATGATAAAGATTTGGAATTATGAAATGAGTTTCATTGAAAATGTGTCTATTTCACAAAGAAAGGACCATAGGCAAACATAGTATGCATGTTTGGAGCATGGGATAACTATTGTTTTAATTCAAGTATTAAGTTGATTAATCGAAACATTATACAATGAATAATGTGTAATCAATATAGTGATTAAATAAAAGGTGCTTTATTTATATTCAAAAGTTTTGAGACCATATTGAATTCGATTATTCTTGTGTTTCACTTTGCATGTTTTGACTTACCGAATAATAAGATTATTCAAACTATCCACAGTCGATCATACTTTGGAAGTAGGTATTGAGGTAAGACTGTCATGAATCTGTTTGTAGATTATCTAAAGTGTCTAGACATAACACAAGTTTGGTGCAGTGTTCATGAGTACTCCTGTAATAAGATTTGAGTATTGGATTAAACCCATGCTCATCTGAATCACTTCATGGATTTCATAACGAGTGATTATGAGATGATAATATCTTATATTCTTGAAACAGAGACATATAGTTGCAGTTTACAAGTCGGTTGCACATTGATGATATGTAAATGTACCA
The DNA here is from genome assembly GCF_002870075.4 of Lactuca sativa. NCBI lineage: Eukaryota > Viridiplantae > Streptophyta > Magnoliopsida > Asterales > Asteraceae > Lactuca > Lactuca sativa. The sequence goes on from NC_056624.2 coordinate 228,263,475, forward strand.
GTAACTTGGTGTTATAAAACATATTGTTGTGTGTGATTTGATGAGTAAATAGAGCAAGCATATGAGTCGAAGTTTATTCGTTCCTTTTACCCTAAGAGGGATAAAAGCAATATATGTGGGCCCCTCGATGATTTAGTGATGGCACCCAAAGCGCTTGGCCAAGCCTGGACTAATTTGATTTGTTCAGTTACTTGGTCGTCATAAATCGGAAATCGAGAAACAACACATGGACATAGAGAACGATTATAATTCATGTCTCATGTCCATACGATATCTAGAATGGAGGAATATATGATCCCTTATCTAAAGGACGCGTCAGAGTTCGACAACGGCTTTTAAGAGCTACGATTGCTAATCGGTTTTGAAGTCGTACTTGCAGCTATAGTTTTTAGACTTATCCAAGTGGGAAACTGTGTGATTAGGTGTCTAATTCCGTAACTATAATTGGTATGTATTTGACCCGAGAGTAGTATGGTCCTTTTGGGTTGCATTCACCAAGGCAATTTGATAGGATGTATATTTGAGAAAGAGGTTATTTGTGATTTATTAATATATTATAAGTATAATATATTAATTGAGAAATCATATTATTTAATTAGTATTGATGAAGAGTTAATTTGGAATAAATTTAGTGATCAAAAGAGACTAATTAAATTAATGGGGGCTGATTATATAAATCAGTGATACATATGGTTTGGGCTATTGATCCACGATGGACTAAGTTTATGTTAGAGTCCATGAAGATTTAGGGTTTACATATGACTCTTGGAATTCTACACTATATATGTATTCCCTAAACCCTAAAATTGGTACTTTGTGTATTCCATGAAGAGTATAGTCGTTTTTGGTGTGTCTAACCTCTCTCTCAAAGTTCTCCATTTGTTCATGGTGTGTTGTGATTCCATTAGAGGTGCAACATTTGAGGCACTAAGCTCTTGAAAGGCAAAAACTCTACAAGCTACAACAAAGAGGTAATTGTCTAACTAGTTTATGTTTCAAATATCAAGTTGTATGCTAGTTATAGGTTTCATGCTTTGGAAATTTTTTTTGTTGCATGTATAACTAGAGAAAACCTAGATCCAAAGCATTAGGGTTGAATGTGCACCATAGGGATGTTAGAGTAAATAAAACCTAACAACAATAACATTAGGGTTTCGAGATCTAGGGTTAGGATAGTGGAGGCTGGAAATAAGGCCAAAACCTAAAGCATAAGGTGTTTAAATAAGGTGCAAAATCTCGGATCTAGGGTTTCCTAAACCCCATCCAACTCGTTGAGTTGGTACTCCCAACTCGTCGAGTTGGTCTTTAAATTCCCACGTGCCCAATTATTCCAACATGTCGAGTTCCCACCCTTGAACTCGATGAGTTGGCCTCTTAATTGAAAATTTTCTTTCATTAATTAGCCTTCTTAATTCCGGGTTACACAACAACTAATACTCATTCTGGTGTTGGTACTAAGTCCTACATGTTGTTGTGTTCAAATTCAACTAAATTTTCTTGCATTGATTTGACCCAGTCTGCATCTTATAGAGCCTTTTTTATTCCTTTGGGATCTATCATGGATAGAAAGCTTGCGTATAGGAATTTATTCTTGGTTGTTGAGCGATAACTACTCCAAAATCTAGATCACCTATCATCTTAAAAGAGTCTATAACTCCCTGTAATAGGTGGTTCCCCCTCAATTGTTTCACTCTTGAATCCACCAGATGGAGTAGAAGGAATGGAGCGAGAAAGATTGGTGCCAATTAAGTAGGGTTCCCCTTGAAACCATGAACTGGATGGTTCTGAGGTTTTCAATGGAATTTTAGGAATAGATCCATTCAAAGGTGGTTCCCCATCAAAAGATTGATGATGGGCACTCTTGGTCAATCGATCCACGATGACCCAAATCGAATCTACTCCTCGTGCCGTCCGGGGAAGCTTTGTGATAAAATCCATCGTAATATCCTCCCATTTCCACAACGGGATATCCAACGGCTGCATCTTGCCGTGCGGTCTCTGATGCTCGGCCTTCACCTTCCTGCAGGTCAAACACCGCTCGACGTACCACACCATATCCCGCTTCATGTAGGGCCACTAATAGTCTAGGCGAAGATCCTGATACATCTTCGTCGCCCCTGGATGAATAGAGAATTGGGATTTGTGCGCCTCCTCCATCAAGATCTGGCGCACGCCTCCATGATACGGCACCCACACCCTACGGTGTAGTGTCAATAACCCTCGGCTATCATAATCGAAGGAGGTGACTTGACCCACTATTTGCTCACTCTTCCGATGTTCCTCCTTCATAGCCTCCTGCTGAGCTTCCCGAATATGCTCCAACAGGGGAGTCACCACAGTCATCCTCATGTAAATATCCCTGATCAGCGCCGCCTTGCGGCTAAGCGCATCGGCCACCACATTGGCCTTCCCCAGGTGATAAAGGGTCTCGCAATCATAATCCTTCACCACGTCCAACCACCGATGCTGCCTCATGTTCAGATTTGGCTAATCCATGAGGTACCTCAAACTCTTGTGGTCAGTGTAAATGGTACATCGAACCCCGTAGATGTAATGCTGCCAAATCTTGAGGGCGAAGACCACCGCCCCCATCTCTAAATCATGCGTCGGGTAGTTCGCCTCGTGAGGCTTCAGCTGCCTCGAGGCATAAGCAATGATGCCCCCTCTGTATCAATACTGCGCCTAAGCCTGAGATCGACGCATCACAGTATACCACAAAATCCTCTACGCCCTCGGGCAGGGCTAAGATCGGCGCCTCGCACAATCTCTGCCTCAGAATCTCGAACGCTGCCTACTGCTCAGGCCCCATCGAAAGACCACGGCTTTCCTAGTCAACCATGTCAGGGGTACGACTATCTTGGAGAAATCCCGAATGAATCTCCGATAGTAGCCTTCCAATCCTAGGAAACTCCGAATCTCGAATGGAGACTTTGGAACCTCCCATCTCATCACGGCCTCCACCTTGGCCGGGTCTACCGAAATCCCGTTCTGGTTGACGAGGTGCCCAAGAAACTGCACCTCGCGCAACCAAAACTCACATTTGGAGAACTTGACGTACAAGCTCTCCCTCCTCAAGGTCTCCAAAACATCTCTCAGATGCTCCTCGTGCTCCTCCTGTGTCTTGGAATAAACCAAGATGTCATAAATGAAAACTATCACAGACCGATCCAGCATCGGTCTACACACGTGGTTCATGAGATCCATGAACACGGCAGGAGCATTGGTGAGTCCAAACGGAATCACCACGAACTCATAATGGCCATAGCGCGTCCGAAACGCAGTCTTCTGTACGTCCTCCTCTCTGACCCTCATCTGATGATAACCTGAATGCAAATCGATCTTGGAGAACCAAGATGCTCCCTGCAACTGATCAAAGAGGTCATCAATCCTCGAGAGTGGGTAACGGTTCTTCACCGTTACCTTATTCAGCTCCCGGTAATCTATACACATCCGATGCGACCCGTCTTTCTTCTTTACAAACAGGATCGGGGCTCCCCAGGGTGAACTTCTCGGTCGAATAAACCCCTTGTCTAGCAGCTCCTGCAGCTGCGTAGACAACTCCTGCATCTCGGGAGGAGCCAACCGATAGGGTGCCTTGGCTATCGGAGCCGCATCAAGAACTAGGTCGATCCTGAACTCCACCTGACGCTCTAGAGGTATTCCAGGAAGCTCCTCCAGGAACACATTGGCGTAGTCTCGCACCACTGGAACCTCGCTCATTGTCGCCTTACCCGTCTCCCGGGTATCCATAACATACACGACATATCCCGCGCAACCCTGCTGAAGGTAGCGCCTAGCTCTCGCTGCTGAACATACTATAGGTCCACACTGTGGCCTCTCGCCGTGGATCACCAACTCTTCCCCACTTGGGGTCCTGACCCGCACTAGCTGTTGTGCGCAATCTATCACCGCCCCATTAGGGCTCAACCAATCCATGCCTATAATCACCTTGTTCCCCCGCAAAGGGATGGGAACCAAATCCACCAAATAGCGCTCCTCAAATAACCTTAGGACACAATCCCTGAATATTGTTGATGCTCGCACCGATCGATCATCGGCAATCTCTACCTCTAAAGGGCAATCCAACATGCCCGAAGACTCAGTAAACCTCTTGCTAAGCGCAAGGGAAACAAATGATCGGGTGGCACCCGAGTCAAACAACACTTGGACAGGAATATCGTTCACATGGAACGATCCCGTCACCACATCGGGTGCGGCGCGTGCCTCCTCTGCCGTCAGCTGAAACGCCCGGATCCTTACTACTGGAGCCTCTGCCTTGCCCTGCCGGCCATCCGTAATCCGCAGGGTAGCTGGAGCCGGCGCCTTAACCGGCGCTGATGATGTCAACTGGGGGCAATTGGCCTTCTTGTGGCCCCTCTGGTTGTAGTGAAAACACAGCAACTCCGATGTCTGAATCACAGGTGCAGCGGCGGTACAATCCTTGCTGAAATGCCCCGTCTTGCCGCACTTATAGCAGCCCGACGATCCCAACCTACACGCCCCCTCATGAGGCCTGCCGCATTTCTTGTAGCGGCTCGGTCCTAACTGGCCTTTCGGCCTACCATCTGATCCCTTGGGCTTCTTCCCCGAAGCCCCTCCTGCCGTTCCCTCCTCTGACTTCCTCTTCCGGATGTGCTCCAGGTCTATCTCCCTCTCCCTCGCCCTGGCAATCATAGAGTCCAAGGTGGGGCAAGCTGAAAAACTAACATGCTCCCGAATTTCAACTTGGAGCATATCATGGTAGCGGGTCCTCCTCATGTCCTCATCACCCGCATACTGGGGAACCAAAAATTCCCTCTCCCGGAACTTGGCGGTGATCTCCGCCACAGTCTCCGTCGTCTGCCTCATATCCAAGAACTCCCTGGCCAGCTGCTGAATCTCGACAGCCGGCGCGAACTCTGCCCTGAACCTGGTCGCGAAGTCCGACCAAGTCATAGCCTCGACAACCGAGGCTCCCAACGAGTCCCCCACGGACTCCCACCAATCCCTAGCTCGGTCTCGTAAACACCCTGCTGCGAACCTCACCTTCGACCCCTTAGGGCAGAAGCTAATCGTGTGTGCAGAATCAATGTCTGCAATCCATCGTCTGGCAGCTATGGGGTCCTTCGCCCCGTGAAAATCCGGCGCACCATTGCCCCGGAAGTCCTTGAAGGACAGTGTGCGAGATCCCGACTGGCAAGATGCCATGTCGCTCCTGAATGCCCGGAGGCGATCCTCCATCAACTCCAATATCCCTTCCTTGATCGACCCGAAGATAATGGGGGTCGACTCAAGGATGCCTCTGGTGATCTCTGACGTGATGAACTCGCGTAGCCCCTCATCTACTAGCTCGGAACCTGATCCCGAACCCGATCCCTCTCCTGTACTGCCAACTGCTAGCCTCGAGCGTAGTACCACCATAAAATAATAACCGTTAGTGACACTGATACCTTTGGAGGAATCACACCTACTACAAGTTTCCTGGTCTTATCTTGGTCTTCCTCGGTTTGGGTACGGATCCTCTGCTTTTAGTAGTACGGGCCCATACTACCTTCCACATCTATCCGTACCTTCTCCAGGGTTTGCCTTGACTCCACCAGGTCCCTTTCACCACCGCTGATCACTGCAATACTCATCCTAGGCTTGCCCTAGGGAAACCTCTAACACCACCCTATCCGGTCCTCAGCTGCTGAAGGCCTCCTTGTAATGCCAGTTAGCCATTACCTGAACACCATCACATGTGATGAGGCTCGGATAATCCTTCGAGTAACAGACTCGTCCCTATAACGGTTAGACTCAAACAAGAGCTGCGCAATAGGGCCAAATCCGGCACTCTAAGATTATTCAACCCTGATCACATGTGACGTGACGTATTCACCTAATGGCTAACTCCCATCACTCAGAATCCCACAAAGCACAAAGCAAGCAGCATTCAGACAAAAGGGAACAATCTCAAGCAAATCCGTTCTCATAGAGAAAAAAAAACTAAACTAGCATACAGTGCTAAACTCATACTATCAGGCATAACCTAAACAGGCTATCCTACTGCTGTCTACTCAATTCTAGCATGCAATTTTCATATACTGATGCACATAAACGAGGCACATAAGGCATCAATCCTAGATCCTTAGTCCTATTCTAGCATGTTGTTCTACTGAAACTGATAACATAACATAAGCTTGTATAGGTACTTTAGGGAATACTTACTTGAGCTCGGCCGGTCGCGCACATCACACACTTCGTTCCTTCTTAAAACTCTTTTCTTAGCTTTTCCGAAAATATTTTCTTTCTTAAAATCTTTTAATCCCTCGATTTGAGTTCAGACACCCCCTGAAGGTGTGTCCGAGTCCCTCAAACCAGGGATCTGATACCAACTTGTAACATCCCAAAAATACGAGCCAAAAATTTCATTTTTAAAACAGGTACTTAGCAAAACATATAGGAATAAATCATTCAACGATCATATCATTTCACAAAAGATGTTGCATGTCGGAAAAACATTGTTATAAACATAAAAGTGTCAGAGTACAATTCCCCAGGATGATATCATAATGCGGAATACAAAGCATGTTTGTGATGTACCGCTACCGCGCCAGCTCCTTCCCCTTCGAAGAAGAGGTACCTGAAACCAAAACTGAAAACTGTAAGCACGAAGCTTAGTGAGTTCCCCCGACATACCGCATACCATACAATCACATATCATGCATACTGTCGGGCAATTCTGTGGTGCCCGACCTACCCGGTACGGTCATTCTGGGGTGTCGACCTACCCGTGTCAAGCCGTTCTGGGGTGCTGACTACCCGTGTCAAGCCGTTCTGGGGTGCTGACTACCCATCGGTCCTAACAACCGATCCTCGGGGACTATTTCACCCCCTACTGCTACTATCACATATATCGTAACATAACACATTATCAGACATATCTGGGGTGTCTGATCTACCCTTCGGTCCTAACGACCGAAACTTGGGGACTATTCCCTCCTACTACCACTATCACATATAACATATCATGCCAACATATAAACGTATTATCACATACTGTCAGACATATCTGGGGTGTCTGACCTAACCTTCGGTCCTGACAACCGAACTCTACTACTATCACATATACATATCATGCCAGCATATAACATATCAGGTAGTAGAAAACCTAGATGTTATCACAAAGACAATCATCTAACATACAACTCCTACTGGTGGGCCGACATTGTGGCCGTAGACCCACCGCTACTGGAAGGTAACTCACCTCAAAGTAGCTGTTGATCGGTGTGGGAACTAACTGTCTTCTGCTGTTGCTGCTCCGGAAATCCTCCGGCTAATAATTCCCACAAAACACTTAGTCAAATACTGCTAACCGACCTCAGGGTAAAATGACCATTTACCCCTAACCAACCAAGAGTCAAAGTCAAAATCAACTACCAGTTGACCTGACTCACCGAGTCCATGAACAACTCGCCGAGTCCATGCGAGCAGACTCCCCACCTGCTTCCAGATCCTTATCCGAACATCCTTTATGAGGATCTGGGGTTTCTGGGACTAACGAAACACATTAGATTGCTAATCCTACGTGAAAACACGAAGGGTTGGACTTCTGGCACTTAAACCCTTCGTACACAATAACAGTTCACGCAACTCACCGAGTTTGAAGAACAACTCGTCGAGTACCAGGCAATCTTCATAGGACTCGCCGAGTTGTTCATCCAACTCGCCGAGTCTAAGGCCGTATTCATAGAACTCGCCGAGTTCCACCTTGGGACTCGCCGAGTCCCTTGACCCATTTCCCATATGAGCCAAATCTGAGACATGCAACTCTTCAAAACCACAGATCTATGATCCTAGGGCATGCTTAACACGTAAAGTTGCAAACTTTACGTGCATGCATGGCCCTATAAGCTCAGAAATGGAATTCTAAGCTCTTTAAGAGGTCATGCACTCCATGGGGTCCTTAATCACTTCAACCACAGCAACTTTATGCTTCTAACACGTCCATAAAGTCTAGATTGAAGTCCTTTCGGATTATTAAGCACAAACACATGGAGTTTGGTGTTTTAGGGCTTGCAAACCACCAAATTGGGACAAAATGGGATCTAAAGAACTATAGATCAAGGTAGAGACTTTACTACCTGAATGAAAGCTTCTCCCAAAGTAGATTTTGGATCTACTCCCACTCTTGCACTCCTCAAACTCTTCTCTTCTTCTTCTAAGCTCCAATTCCCTTCACCAATCAAGGACTCACTCACAAGCACAAAATGGGGGACTAGGGACTCTCACTACAGCTCTCTGGAAGTGTTAAGGACAAGGGGCCGAGTTAATGTGCTTAAATAGGGTGACAATGCTCGAGTTAGGGTTTTTGCCCAAACAGGGCCTACTCGCCGAGTCCACGGCTCGGACCCCGTGTCCCATCTCGCTCCTACTCGGCGAGTTGGTCCTTCAACTCGTCGAGTCCAAGGCAAAATGCAAGAATTAAGAATTTAAAATTACAAGAAGTACGTACCGGGAACCAGGTGCTACAGAAGTCCCCTAGAAATGAAATGCTAAATAGCCCTTCCCCGGTGTTATTATGATGATGATCATCATCACTCTCTTACTTCTTATCTTTAGATTCTGTAACAACTTTAGTTCTAGTATAGTCATAACCAACTTATTCCTCAAAAAACGAAGAGTCCTCAAATTCATTCTCCCCTTTTTGGAATCATCAGCACACCCAATAGAAGTATCAATGATGTGTTGAGAATGTAGAGGAGGTGGTGAAGGTGATGGAGATTAGTACCCATAACCATAACTAGCCGGTAATATTACTATAAATAGTAGTGTCATTTTGGGTTACACGCAAGAGGCAAGTAAAGCAGAATTGAAAGATATTTATTTTAGGGACTTGTTTTGTGAATTAATTAATAGTTTAATGAATTAATCATAAATATAAATAGTATGGAATATTCTATAATGATTTGATACTTGGATGATTACCAAAAGCCTAGAAAATTACAACTATATTTGGTAATTAATTATCTATAAGGTTTCAAATCACCTCCCTATATATAGAAGGGTCAAAATCTGGTTTTTGATGCATGAGAAAATAGTCTTTCACCACCAAAGTTCGAAAATCTAAAGAAAAACCCTATAATAGTTGGATCTCGTTCGCCACGTTGTGGTACATAATTTTCCATGTCGTGGTTGTTGTCTGATTCTTTAATCGAGTCGTATTCCTGCTTGTTCTCGAGTTACTTTCAAACCTGTTGGTGTTTTGCATCTTGGGTGCGATCACAAGAGAGGAAATCTATGTTGGGTTCTCAAGTTCGATTAACTGGCGAGACCTAAGAAGTCGAAGAAAAACACAAAGGCATGATTCGTTCTATTAAATCCATAAAGTTGCATAGATTGTTTGTGTCATAGCTAGTTGTTACGAGTCCACATATTAGAAAATATTATTGCTTCTGTTCTCCCGTTTGGTCTTTGACGATGGTTCATATCCCATCAGAAAGTAGATTTGAGGGATGAAGAGGAGGTGGAGGATATGTTGGAGGAGGTGGTGGCGGTGGCGGATGATTGTTGGGAGGAGGAGGATGAACAAAGGTGAAAGTGTTAGGGGGTCACACAACTTGTTTGATTTCAACAACTTCAGCTTCGAGATGATCCAATTGATCTGAAAAGAGTTAAGATACCCAATCAGTGTGTTAAGTGATGTGAGGATCTGGTTGTTAAGGTTTGGAGAAGTAGCGGATGAGGTGGGATTAGGTTGGGCTAGAGGTGGAGAATTATGAAAATGTGTATCTTGATCAGGGGAACCAACATCAACATTCATACCTTCAACTTATTTTGAATCAAGGGATGGAGGATCACCCTATGCACTATGGGAGAATGATGAAGAGTTGAATCCTGAAAATAAAAATAGAAAAACATTAATGTCACCTTTCTCGATTGTTGCTTGATTTTTGCACTGTTGTTTGATTTCTAATACTTCGATGAGGCGAATTTGCTATTTTTATACTAAATTTTACCATTGTTGGTTAATTTCAGATCCTCCAGTAACCACCACCAATTGTTTCTCGATTTTAGATCCAATACCATACCGCTCGAAACAACTAGACCACCTGCCGATCTACATTGTAAATCCACCATTGGTTGTCAAAAACCACTAGACCATTGCAACCATTGGACCATCTCCACCATCGATGACATGAAACCATTAGATGTACACCTTTGTTTGATTTCTACTAAACAAGGATGAAAATTTGCTCTTTTTTCTTTTCAGTTTCTTTATTGTTGCTCGATTTCAGATCCTCCAACGACCATCACCAAACCCACGATCCTTGAAATTAATTTTAGATCCTTCTCGTCATCATCATATTCATATACCACTATTAAACCATGAAAATTGATTTCAAATCCTTTAACGTCTTCATCCTCTTCACATACCGTCTTGGTCATCTTCTTATATCCATATAAATCCATGTAATGTCTTATTTTGCAATCACCGTCTTCATCCTCTTTGGTTTGAGATCAATAACATTTTTTCTTTTATTTTTAAATTAAATTATATATATATATATATATATATATATATATATATATACTAATAAAAGAGTAGTCATTTTGCCAAGTGTCATAATATTAGAACTCCTAATTAATATGATGTCACTTGTCATTCTATTAATTCTCCATTTTAAATTCATTAAACCTCCTAATTAATGTGATGTTATTTGTCAATCTATTTATTCTTTATTTTAAATTTTAAATTTTATATTATTGTTTTCATTAGTTCACAAATAAAAAGAGTCTAATATATATGATAAATTAATTACACATATTTATTTGAATCAATAATTATAATTTTACATAACTAATAAAAAAATCTCTTAATTAATAATGTATTTAAGATTTTATATAAAATAATTGATTAATAATTTTGAATTTTTTACTATGAATATTTAATCAATTTTGTAACCGTGGTTTCTACGGGTTATAAACTAGTATATATATATATATATATATATATATATATATATATATATATATATATATATATATATATATATATATATATATATATATATATATATATATATATATTAACGTGAGTTAGGATTCTAAAATCATAATCAATTACATGTAAATCAAAATGAAAATGAAAATCAATATGAAATTTAAATGCAAAAAAAGGAAGTAAAGGTATAATTTTAATCAGACCATTTCAGTAATTGACTCTTATATGAAACTTAATTTTAAAATAATACTTTATTCTTTTAAGAAAAAAAAACCAAATCTAGAATATTCTTTGAAAATATTCCTTCAAATAAGAAAAGAAAAAAAAACGGTAGATATAGCCATCAAAATCATGGTATGTAATTTCGTCATTTGGATTGTGATTTCAAAGTATAAAATACATAAAAACGAATTTAGCCAATTCGGCATATGATAAATCACAGACACCATTTGGTTATATGTGATTTCCTCTGCCTTATATATGATTTGATCTCCTCAATCTCATATGTTATATCATCTTTTTAAGTGAGATTGTACATATGTTTAATGCATAACATTATAAATTACAGTCCATAAATAAAATTGCAGCCGATTAAGTGCCACGAAAGATTTCAATAACTATTGTGTCATTTCTTATAATTTTGGCTACTTTTAAAGAAAATAGTTATATAATTAGAGCAAAAAATTGATCTTATTTAGGTCAACTTCATCTTTTCGATCTATGCGACTTAAAGAGAAATAAAGCAACTTGGGACCCGAATGATTCGTGATGGCAGATTGGCTGTGGTAAGATGAAGGACCGCGATGCAGGAACGGAAAATGGTCCAGAGCTACACATCCACAATTCAAGAAATATGTACAAATTGCATTTATGACCACTTTTGCACATTAATTAGTACGACTTTTCATTTTCAGTATCCTATTATATTACTCTCTCTATCCCAATATTATTGTTTTCACATAGAAAACACACATATTAAAAAAATATTAATTACAATTAACTTAATATAATCAAATAACAGTTTTGTCTTTACTTTGCATTTAATGCCTCATTAAATACTTAGTTAGTTAATTAATAATGAGAGAGAATTATGATAAAATATTATTTATTTTTAAAATGGACTATTACTAGAAGCCAAAGCAAATGCGATTGATACCTCATGCATAAATAGTTCTATGAGTTTTAAATTTTTTATTTTTATATACGTGGTAGCTAAAGTGATATATAAGGCCGGTCGAAGTTGGACGTATTTTCGTAAACGTTTTCATCCTTGCGTTGCATGTCGGAGTTGGTCTTTTTTCTCAATCATTTAGAGCGAAGGGCGTGGGCAACGCCCAACTTCGTTTTTGTGACGTGGCTTGACAAAAACGTCGTGATCATGGCTACACACCACCCCCTATTTCGTTTTCGCCCGTTAACGATCGTCGATTTCATTGTCTTCCATTGCCCACATAACAAAACGTAACACAGTGAACGGTAAACAATATGACGTTGGTGAACGGTCAATAGGTAAAACAAAACTTGATTTATTTTACATATAAATACATACATATACATAATTTTTAAATACATAATCTTCTCTCATCTTCATACTTCTTTCAATTTAAAAAAAAAATCATTTTTCCTTTCAATCAAGTATGGAGTAAAACCCGAACACCCCGCATCCAAACACAAACACATCCGTCTAGATAGGGTTGACACAATACAAGAGTTATATGAACATACTCAACTCAAACTCACCACAAATACTGCTTCAAGGAAACTTTTTTACTCCGAACTCACCACCAGTGCAATTTCCTATATCCCCTTACATGCAACAAAACCCAAATTTTCAACAAAACATTTTCAGTGCTTTCGCTTCCATGTAACAAACACCCATACAACCACCACCCAAATAACCAACATTTGTTCTCGAAACACAAGCGGGAGGTTGTCAGAAAGAGAGAGGGAAAAGGATAAGGAAAGGGACAGTCGTGACAAGTGAAGAAGAACCTCCACTATAGTGCACACCGGAAGAGGAGTGCGTGTTGACGGTGGCGTAGTGCGGGACTCCAAAGAGTTCAACCGTAGGAAATGATATGTGAAGAGTTGGGTTTTGGGAATTCATTCTCGGAAAATTCCACGCGCGTATGAAGAAACAATCATATCGCAATATCGATACGCTTAGTAGCAAGTGGACTGCGATCAGTCGTTGGTGCACCAAGTTTAATGAGATTTTCATGAGACTAGAATTGCAAAAGCAAAGTGGTGCGAATGATTTTGATGTGTACAAAGCTACACATGTTCAATATCAAGTCGAAATGGGGCAGGCTTTCGAGTTTGATTAAATATGGGAGATTTTCAAGCAAGATCCAAAATGGATTAAGGCGCTAACATCGTCGGAGGCACAATCAAAGAGGTCTCTCAATTGTAGTTCTTTTCAAGTTTCCGACGCACGAACTAAGATCGAGCTCAACGCCGACATGGATGACATCCCCAATGACATTGAAGAGATATATAAGGCCAGTCGAAGTTGGACGTATTTTCGTAAACGTTTCATCATTGCGTCATGTCTGAGTTGGTCTTTTTTCTCAATCATTTAGAGCGACGGGTGTGGGCAACGCCCAACTTCGTTTTTGTGACGTGGCTTGACAAAAACGTCGTGATCATGGCTACACACCACCCCTGTTTCGTTTTCGTCCGTTATCGTCGATTTCCTTGCCTTCCATTGCTCACATAACGAAATGTAACACGGTGAACGGTCAAAAATATGACGTTGGTGAGCGTTCATTAGGTAAAACAAAAAAAATGAACTTGTTTTATTTTACATATAAATACATACATATACATAATTTTTAAATACATAATCTTCTCTCATCTTCATACTTCTTTCAACTTAAAAAAAATCATTTTTCCTTTCAATCAAGTATGGAGTAAAACCCGAACACCCCGCATCCAAACACAAACACATCTGTCCAGATAGGATTGACACAATACAAGAGTTATATGAACATACTCAACTCAAACTCACCGCAAATACTGCTTCAAGGAAACTTTTTTACTCCGAACTCACCACCAATGCAATTTCCTATATCCCCTTACATGCAACAAAAACCTAAATCTTTAACAAAACATTTTCAGTGCTTTCGCTTCCATGTAACAAACAACCATACAACCACCACCCACACAACCAACATTTGTTCTCGAAACACAAGCGGGAGGTAGTCAGAAAGAGAGAGGGAAAGGGAATAGGAAAAGGAAAGGGACAGTCGCGACAAGTGAAGAAGAACCTCCACTATAGTGCACACCGGAAGAGGAGTGCGCGTTGGCGGTGGCGTGGTGCAGGACTTCAAAGAGTTCAACCGTAGGAAATGATATGTGAAGAGTTGGGTTTTGGGAATTCATGCTCGGAAAATTCCACACGCTTATGAAGAAACAATCATATCACAATATCGATACGCTTAGTAGCAAGTGGACTGCGATCAATCGTTGGTGCACCAAGTTTAATGAGATTTTCATGAGACTAGAATTGCAAAAGCAAAGTGGTGCGAATGATTTTGATGTGTACAAAGCTACACAGGTTCAATTTCAAGTCAAAATGGGGCACGCTTTCGAGTTTGATTAAATATGGGAGATTGTCAAGCAAGATCCAAAATGGATTAAGGCGTTAACATCATTGGAGGCACAATCAAAGAGGTCTCACAATTGTAGTTCGTTTGAAGTTTTCGACACACGAACTAACATCGACCTCAACACCGACACGGATGACATCCCTGATGATATTAAAGAGATATATAAGGCCAGTGGAAGTTGGACGTTTTTTCCTAAGTGTTTTCATCCTTGCGTTGCATGTCTCAGTTGGTCTTTTTTCTCAATCATTTAGAGCGATGGGTGTAGGCAACGCCCAACTTCGTTCTTGTGACGTGGCTTGACAAAAACGTCATGGTCATGGCTACACACCACCCCTATTTCGTTTTCGTCTGTTATCGTCTATTTCATTGCCTTCCTTTGCTCACATAACGAAACGTAACACGGTGAACGGTCAAAAATATGACGTTGGTGAACGGTCATTAGGTAAAAAAAATTGAACTTGTTTTATTTTACATATAAATACATACATATACATAATTTTTAAATACATAATCTTCTCTCATCTTCATACTTCTTTCAACTTTAAAAAAATCATTTTTCCTTTCAATCAAGTATGGAGTAAAACCCGAACACCCTTCATCTAAACACAAACACATCCGTCCAGATAGGGTTGACACAATACAAGAGTTATATGAACATACTCAACTCAAACTCACCACAAATACTGCTTCGAGGAAACTTTTTTACTCCAAACTCACCACCAATGCAATTTCCTATATCCCCTTACACGCAACAAAACCCAAATCTTCAACAAAACATTTTTAGTGCTTTCGCTTCCATGTAACAAACAACCATACAACCACCACCCACACAACCAACATTTGTTCTCGAAACACAAGCGGGACGTAGTTAGAAAGAGAGAGGGAAAGGGAAAAGGAAAAGGAAAGGGACAGTCGCGGCAAGTGAAGAAGAACCTCCACTATAGGGCACACCGGAAGAGGTGTGCGCGTTGGTGGTGGCGTGGTGCAGGACTTCAAAGAGTTCAACCGTAGGAAATGATATGTGAAGAGTTGGGTTTTGGGAATTCATGCTCGGAAAATTCCACACGCTTATGAAGAAACAATCATATCACAATATCGATACGCTTAGTAGCAAGTGGACTGCGATCAATCGTTGATGCACCAAGTTTAATGAGATTTTCATGAGACTAGAATTGCAAAAGCAAAGTGGTGCGAATGATTTTGATGTGTACAAAGCTACACAGGTTCAATATCAAGTCGAAATGGGGCACGCTTTCGAGTTTGATTAAATATGGGAGATTGTCAAGCAAGATCCAAAATGGATTAAGGCGCTAACATCATCGGAGGCACAATCCAAGTGTTCTCTGGAATCTCTTGAAAGAAAGATTTGATCATCAAAAGGAAGTTATACTTCCAAATTCTAGAGATGAATAGAGAACACTGGTGTTTCAATACTTCGAGAAAGTAAATGAATACAACTCAGCTTTGTTCAGAATATGTTCCCAACTCAAGTATTGTGGACAAGAAGTTACCGATGAAGATATGTTGAAGAAAACTTACTCTACATTTCATGCAACAAATATTACCTTGATGCGACAATATCAGTTGCAAAAGTTCACAAAATTTTCTGAACTGAATGCATGCCTGCTTGTTGTAGAGCAAAACAATGAGCTCTTGATGAAAAAACCATGAATCTCATCCAACGGGATTAGTAGCACTTCCTAAAACAAATGCTACAAATATTGATGGTTATCGAAACAATACACATGGACGAGGGTGTGGCCGTGGTCGAGGACGAGGCCATGGCTATTTTAATCGAAACCAAAGCCATAATCAGAACCATAATTTTGGTCGTGGATAAGGCAAATGCTACAAACCCTAATTCACCATGAGCCTTCACATTTCATAGGCCTTTTGGCTAAACATTCATGGACTCTCATGAAGGTTTAGTCCAACCCTAATCAACATGGATCATTTGTCCAAACTATAAGTATTACTGATTTACCTAATCAGTCCCCGTAAATTTAATCAATATCTTTTTATCATTAAATTAATTCCAAATTAATTCTTGATCAGTACTAATTAAATAATATGATTTCTCAATTAATATATTATACTTATAATATATTAATAAATCACAAATAACCTCTTTCTCAAATATCCATCCTATCAAATTGTTCCAGTGAATTGCAACCCAAATGGACCATGCTACTTTCGGGTCAAGTACATACCAATCATAGTTATGGGCTTAGACACCTAATCCAACATGTACATCTTGTTCCCTTGGAAAGTTAATTATAAAACATTCTCCAATGAAAGTTGAAAGGGAGTCACCTAGATTTCTAGAAAGAATTCAAGGTGATATATGTCGACCAATTCATCCACCATCTGGACCATTTAGATACTTTATGGTCCTAATAGATGCATCCAACAAATGGTCTCATGTTTGCCTATTATCAACTCATAATATGGCATTTGCAAAGTTTCTTACTCAAATTATTAAATTAAAGACACATTTCCCTGATTATACTATCAAGAGAGTGAGACTTGATAATGCTAGTGAATTTACTTCACAAGCATTTAATGACTATTGTATGTCTGTAGGAATTGTTGTTGAGCATCCAATTGCTCATGTACACACACAAAATGGTTTAGTTGAATCACTGATTAAACGTCTCCAACTAATAGCTAGACCATTGATAATGAGAACCAAACTTCATGTTTCTGTTTGGGGCCATGCAATCCTACATGTTGAATCATTGATACACATGAGACCAATTTCATATTACGTATATTCTGCAGCTTACTTTTGGTCAAGAGCCAAATATATCCCATTTGAGAATTTTTGAGTGTGCAGTATATGTCCCCATTGCACCACCAAAAAGTACAAAAATGGGTCGTCAAAGAAGGTTGGGAATATATGTTGGTTTTGAGTTAGTCTCTATTATAAGATATCTTGAACCTTTAACAGGTGATGTTTTTACAACACACCTAGTTGATTGCCAATTTGATGAGGAAAATTTCCCATCATTAGGGGGAGAAAAGAAGATTACAGAAAAGGATGTTTCATGGCATGAGCCTTCTTTATCATATATTGACACTCACACAAAATAATGTGAAATGGAAGTTCAAAAGATGATGCATTTCCAAGAAATGGAAAATCAATTACCTGATGCATTTACTGACACGAAAAGGGTGACTAAATCATATATACCACCTGTCAATGTTCCAGCTCAAATTGAAATTCCATATGAACAATCTGATGATAAAGTCACTCAAGAGTCTAAAACACGCCTGAAGCGTGGAAGACCATTTGGTTCTAAGGATAAGAACCCATGAAAAAGAAGAGGAGTAGAAAATGCACTAGATTATGAGGAAAATGTTCCTGGAGAAACACGAAATATCAGAATTCCCCAAGGAAAGGAAGATGTTGCACTAAATTATGGTCAAACAAATAGAATATGTGACCAAAATGAAACTGATAATATAAGCGCAATATTTTCTTATTTAGTTACATCTGATATTATGAATGATGATCCTGAACCACAATCTGTCATTGAATGTCATAGAAGAAATGATTGGGCTAAATGGAAGGAGCCTATGAAAGTTGAATTAAATTCTCTTAACAAGAGAAATGTTTTTAGGGATATTATCCTCACACCTGGAGTTGTGAAACCATTATGAGCAAACTTATTCACCAGTAATTGATGCAAGCACTTTTAGGTATTTAATCAGCTTGGCAGTCTTTGAAAATTTCGAGATGTACCTGATGGATGTTGTTACAGCTTACTTGTATGGATGACTTACTAGTGATATCTATATGAAAATCCCTGAATGATTTAAAATGCCTGAAGCATTAAGTGCAAAACCCATAGAAATGTATTTTATAAAATTGCAAAGATCTTTGTATGGGTTAAAGCAATCTGAACGTATGTGGTAAAATCGTTTAAGCGATTATTTGACAAGTAATGGTGATAAAAATAGCACTATTTGTCCATGCATATTTATTAAGAAAACAACATCTGGGTATGTGATTATAGCGGTATACGTTGATGATCTAAAAATCATTGGAAGGAATAAAGAAATCCTTGAAGTGATTGA
Organism: Lactuca sativa; assembly: GCF_002870075.4. Classification (NCBI taxonomy): domain Eukaryota; kingdom Viridiplantae; phylum Streptophyta; class Magnoliopsida; order Asterales; family Asteraceae; genus Lactuca; species Lactuca sativa. Next base: position 228,282,129 of record NC_056624.2, read on the forward strand.
ACTTTTAAAGAAAGAATTTGAAATGAAAGATCTTGATAAAACCAAATATTGTCTTGGTTTGTAGATTGAGCATATGCCTAACGAAATACTTGTGCATCAATCAAATTATACATAAAGAGTCTTGAAACGTTTCAGTATGGCCAATGCCAATCCTTTAAGCACCCCAATGGTTGTTAGGTCATTAAATATTGACAAAGATCCATTTCGTCCTCACGAAGAAAATGAAGAAGTTTTTGGTCCAGAAGTACTATATCTAAATGCAATTGGGGCTCTTATGTATCTTACCAATTGTACTAGACCTGACATTCCTTTTGCTGTAAACTTGCTAGCAAGGTTTAGTTCATCCCCAACAAAATTACATTGGAATAAGATTAAGCATATTTTGAGATATCTTCGAGGAACTACTGATTTAGGGTTATTTTATCCTAATGATTCAAAACAAGGTATGATTGGTTATGCAGATGCAGGCTATTTATCTGATCCTCATAAAACAATATCTCAAACTGGATATGTATTCATGAATGGAGGCATCATAATTTCCCGGCACTCGCAGCCATATCCTCAAATCATGCTGAAGTAATTGCAATAAATGAAGCCAATAAAGAATGCACATGATTAAGATCGATGAGACAACTTAACATGTGTCACTTAAATGGAAGAATTATATATCAAGAGCGACATGACAAAACACATACCTCCAAAGTTTTTTTAGTACATTCAAGAGCTTATAAAAGATCAAAAGGCTGAGATAGAATATGTTCAATCTAGCAACAATGTAGTATACCTCTTCACGAAAGCACTTCCTACTGCTATCTTTAGAAAACATGTACATGGCATCGGAATGCGACGTATGCATAACACGTAACGAAATAGATGTCCAAATGAGGGGGGGTCAACTATATATTGCGCTCTTTTCCCTTCATTAAAGTTTTTTCCCACTGGATTTTCTTTAGAAAGGTTTTTAATGAGGCAGTACTTCAAGGTAGAACTCGGATTTGAAAAAATGTCATCCAAGGGGGAGTGTTATAAAAACCATAAAATTCTTGAGTTAGACATAGCATGTGGATGAACATTTTTCAGCCTTCAAATAGTTTCCTTTAACTATTTAGTGCTATTTTGATGATGTAAGAATAGGATGATAGGTAGTACAAATATTCGTCAAATGTGAAAGAAATAAATACAACGTCTTGAATACAATCTTCTAAGTGTTCAAGAATCCTCTCAAATCTTCTTCTTTTATTTTATAATGTTCTAGTTTAATTTTGTTAGTTTTAGTTCTAATTATAACAAGTTATATATATATATATATATATATATATATATATATATATATATATATATATATATAGTGTTAGGTTATTTTGTTTTCACTATCTATTGTGTGCATGTATGATTGATTCTGGACCAATCATTTTAGTTATTTTAAGAAAGTGATTAATGCATATTACATGTTGAAGATATAATGAATATTAATTACATCTTCAACATTTAATATACATTAATTACTTTCTTAAAATAACTAAAATGATTGGTCCATAATCAGTCATACATACACACAATAGATAGTGAAAACATTTAAACCTGACTCTCTCTCTCTCTCTCTCTCTCTCTCTATATATATATATATATATATATATATATATATATATATATATATATATATATATATATATATATATATATATATATATATATATATATATATATAACAACTTTCAATAATGAAAATGTAACAACTAAAAAATCATTTTGTATTGCAAACTCTTCATGGATTTTTTAATTTAAATAAAAAATAAGTAAATATACACTTCGTCATTTATAAATATTATAATTAAGTTTATAATAATGAGTTTGTAGTTTTTGATGTAATCTTTTAATTCTATCTATATTTAAAATTATATAATATATTTTGAGAAAATGGTTAATTTAATTTATATTAACAAATAAAACATAAACATATTTCCTACAATGAAATACACTAACCACCTACCAATTCTTATGTCGAATGACTTTTTATTCATTAATTAAATTGTCATTTTTAAGAACACACAAAGACTATATGGAAACAAATATAAAATATATTATAATGAAAAATTCAAAAGGATAGAAATAACATATTATTATTTTCATTTATATAAAAAATATTTAATTATATTATATAGCTAGACATTAAATTTTCATGTTATTCATCTAGTTAAGTAATCATATTTTAAAAAATTAAATCATATTTAATTAACATAAGTATCACTTAAATACCATTAGTATCAATTAAATACCACGAACTAGAAAAAACCAATTACATTACCAATAATTTGTTGAAGATGTATGCTATTAGTTAAACTAAGCGAATAACCGCGCATTGCATAGAATACAACAATATATTTGAAATATTTACAAATATATGTTTTTTTAAATATATCAATGATGTTGTTGTTAGCTCTTATATAATAAATCTTATAATAAGTTGTTATACACATTGTTTGTTTTGAATTATATGATAATATATATATCTTTTAAAATTCTATAATCTCAATTATCTCAATGGTCTCTACCTGTAGATTACTTATTAATAAATTTAAATATATTATTAAAAACTTTATTTTCTTAAGATTTTAATTTATGTCATTGTAATTATTTGAAACATCCAACATTGTTTTGATTTTAAAGGTTACAATATAATTTTTGTATATAATATTACTTTTAACTATTGTTGTAATTTATTTAAAATAACGTATTTGGAAACTGTTAATTAATTTAATCTTGTTTCAGAAATTAAATTTATTAAAACTGATTTGATGAATATTTTTAGTTTCTTTGATTGTAATTATTTAAAACAACAAACATTGTTTTTGCTTTTAAAGATAACATTAGAATTTTTATATAATATTACTTTTAACTATTCTTATTGTAAGTTATTTTTAAGCTACTTATTTGAAAATTCTTAATGAATATAAAAAAAGTAGTCTCATGTTTTTTTTTGAACTTTTAACTATTTATAAAATAGTCTCTCATTTTTTTTCAAGTTTAATTGAAAATTTGATTTAAGTTAACCGTTTAACATTATATTGAAATTAATAATTTAATTATTTTGCATAAAATCATAAATTATAGAAAATTCTTGACTTTAAAATGATAATTACTCACACACGACAACATATTTAAACTAATAAGTTAATTATAATTTGTTAAAAAGTTAAAGTCACAATTTTATAAATAGAAGTAAAATATGATATTTTAATATTGTAGTTTAATTAACTTATGATTAGAATTTAGTTTCTGCATTAATTTATCATTATTAACCAATTTATAATAATTATTAGAAATAATTTGAAAAGTCATGAAGATTTCAAATATATGTCGTGCAAGTAAAAATGCATCTTCTACCTCTTCGAATAAACAAACCCTAACTTGGCCACGTGTCTTTTTCCTAGCATACTTCTTTGCCACGTGGCACCTTCTAAGGCTTTTTCTTCCCTGTCTATACAATCTTCCTTTTAAACTGTAGCTAATTTCCTGATTTTTTGGGATTACTTTCAATTTCACCAGATTATTAATTATTTTAGGTAACACTATCAATTCAATGAATTCCATGGGAAATTAGCATGTAATCTTCTCCGGTTCTCAAATTTCAATGTTCAAATTCAACCTAAATGTTTATTAGCTCTTTATTTCTCACTCGACGTCGACATTCCTGGAAAAAGGAATTAATGTTTTTGTTGTTTGAGTTATAGGTTTTTTTCCACATGGAAGTCATCAATGTTAAAGAAACAATCCTGTTGAAAAGTTGTAAATCATGTGAGTTATGGATCATAACGATTCTTTCAGAGTAATACTTTATGAGTTTTTATTATTTTATTTAGGTTAATGATCTCCATATATTTAGTTTCTAATAAGATTGTGAATTTCTGATGGATTTTGGTTGTACGATTGAAATTTGAAACAAACCTCCATGAATCGTCTTCTTCACCTTTAAGGGAGAAAACCCCTCCTTCTCACAACCTTATTGTCAACTAATGCATTTTTTCTAGGTTTTCTGTATGCATCTTACATCATTTAGGTTTTCCTTATACATGCAGGTTTATGCACCTTCTTCTTTTTGGTTATTGCAATATTCATAATTTACTAATATCTTTTAAGTTCCAAAAGTTTTATGCCCTCTTACGCTAATTGAATGGTTGGAATTGAGTGATTGGACAAAGTTGTCTTATTATACAATTTTTGGCGTCCAATTTCTTCAATGGTGGTATGGAGTAATTTGAAAATCAAACGACGGTAGCATTTACTGAGTTTTTCCATTTTGTTCGATTCTTGATTTGGGGATTTAGGTTTCTAGGGTTTATTGCAACAATACCTGTGTTTGTACAAATATTTGGTTTCAAGAATCAAAACCCTAAAGGTAAGTGATGTTTTAGTAGCTTTAATTTTAGGTTGTCTGATTCAATTTTATCATATATTTCATAGGAATGGAGAAATGATATTTGGGGAGTTTGAAGTTCTAAATGGTTGTGAACGTTAAAGAAAGACTACACATAAGAGGTAAAAAATTTCTCCAAATGGTAAATGTTTTCTGTTTGTGATTTTTAATATTGTTTAATTATATATAGGTTCGTTGAATTTACTGAATCTATTAGTAAGTATGCATTGTCACAACACATTTGAAAGTAACATAATAATAATGGGTTGATAAAGATGTATTTGAAAGGAGCCTATACAAATGTGATGTATAGGTTCCAACCATCAAATGCAACCTCAGTAAGATCACCATTTATTACGATTTCATAATTTGACATGGTAATTAAAGAACTTAGTTTACTCATTATGGAAATAAAAAAACTTGATATTTTCTTTGTTGAATTGGGCATCAAAGAACTTCATTTTTACAAGTGGATTAGTTTCAACTTTCAAACTATTAAATTTCACAAAAGATGATGTTGATCTTGGTTTTGTTGATAAGTGGAGTCTAGCATGAAGGCATGGAGAAACAAACAACATTATGAACCATACTCATTCTTGATGTTGTTTGGGTAATCTACATGGAATGGGGTTTATGGTGCTAGAGTTCCACTAGTGTTAAATGAAAGATATTATGTTATTCAATATTATCTATCTGTCATTCAAGTTTACATAGACCCATCAACACTTCTCTTAACCTCAAGGTGACCTCATTTTATCAATAACTTTACTTTTAAATGTTGTTGAAGTTAGCTTTCTACCAATCATCGTGTTGGGTTTAGCAAATTTTTATTATATAAATGGTTTATAAATCACTATATATTTTATCGGAGCAAAAATTATGATAAGTAGTGTTGTTTTTTCCGTTCAATATATGATGTTTCCGCTCTTTCAATAAATACGGTTTGCTTCGGCCTAAATAAATTTGATCATATTGAAAATGATGCGTTTGTTTCTTTGGTTTATTTTGATTTGCAACTTGTACATAATTGAGAGTTTTAGTCAAATGGAGTTGTGCCCTTACTTTTTTTTGTATTACATTGTGTGTCAGTTTCTTTTACTAATAATTTAAAAGAAAGTTGCATTGTGGGTTTAATAGTATGTGAATTTCTTAACTTCATATTCATAATGACCATCAGAAATTATAACAAGTTATTCGAATTTGCTAGAAATCTCGAAATTCAGTACACCTATAGTAAATACATCAATGTTGAACCAAACTCTTTAAAAATTATAATATTACAATGTAAAGTTGTCACCTTACTTTTAGCGTCCCGATTTTCAACCTTTTTTTTCATTTTTATTTATTGAAATATACCAGAGTTATGCGGAAACATGTTGTGAATGCGCATGTATACAGTCGAACCTTTCCCTTCTCATGAGTACCTGAAAAACATTTATATTCAACTGGGTAAGCACGAGGCTTAATGAGTTCCCCATAATACCATATACTACAATACATATACAAGCATACATATAATGGATCTTGTACTTTTGTCGTTCTACCATCAATCCTAACTAAATCTACTCAGGTCTATAGGCTCTCATACTTTGGTTGTTCTGCCATCAACCCTAATCTATGTGGGTCTATAGGCTCTCGTACTTTGGTCGTTCTGCCATCAAATCTAACTCAATCTATGCATGTCTATGGGCTCCCGTACTTTGGTCATTCTGCCATCAATCCTAACTCAATTTGTGCGGGTCTGTAGGCTCTCGTACTTTGGATGTTTTGTTATAGACCCTAACTAAATCTATGCGGGTCTATAGGCTCCCGTAATTTGGTCGTTCCGCTATCAACCCTTTAATTAACTCTAATATCAGAACTATTACGCACATAGAGACTGCACTTTAGATTCTATAGGCACATTTATACTTTCTACTCTACCAATTTACACTTAAGCACCTAGAGACTATTCTATCAGCTATACTCTACAAGTTCTTTATCCTAACATACATGGATATATATTGTACTACATACTATAGTGAGATAACTCAACTGGATAATTAATCCGACGATTGACAGATATCCCTTTGGCTTAATGGGTAACGCATCTAACATATATTAACCTATAATACTATAGCTTATTAGTTCCTATGATAATCCGATAATGAAAGCTAGATCTTTCATTAATCCCAATGAATACAGAGAGTTCTATCAAATAAGGATCAGCCAGGCCGAAAAGTTAGGAGGCATGATCATTTCGGCGTATAGCCTTTCTGAAATCCATCAACCAAACCAACATGCCCATTCTAGACACTTCTCCCATAAGTAGATCAATCAACATTATAACTAGAATTATTGATAAATCTTAGAAAAAACATTATAAATGGTCCGTGTGCTTTCAAAACATCATAGATGGTCCCTGTGCTTTCAAAAATTTTGATGTTTGGTCCTTTTTGCTAACTCTGTTAACTTTTGGCCGTTAAGTATTATTTGATTATTATATTCGGAGGACATTTCTATCATTTCCCTAGCATAGGTAAAATTTATGATGTTTTGTCTTATTTAATATATATATATATATATATATATATATATATATATATATATATATATATATATATATATTATTTAATTTTCAAAAGGTCCCACCCCATCTCTCTCTCTATCTCTCTCTCTCCCTCTCTCTCTCTCTTAATTGAACATGTTTCAGGTCAGGTTTTGAAGCTCGATCAAACCCAGTGGCTACCATGGAAATCGAGCCCTATAAGTGATGCTTATTTTATAGTTGCACCCAGATCTCCTACTTACCTCATCAGAGTATGGATCATCACTTTAGCAACAAAATAATCAGCCTTTCCAAATCAAGGTTCTTGACATATGCATAAAGATCAATCCATATGGAAGGGTAATGAAAAACATTAGGAATTTCTGGAAAGATTTGAAGAATTGATCTTGTAACTAGAAACCAAAAATCTTGAAATGGGAAATAATGGGAGGAAAATTATTTTTTGGGGTTGAAGGGATATGCTGAGTTTAGTAAAGTTCAAAAGGCAAATCGGTGATGAAAACTTTCATGATTCTGAATTTGACGGTGTTGGCCATGGACAAAACCCTAGCAATTGCACCAGATTTATTAAAGTAAACTAGATGGTTGCTTCGATGTTTGAAGTTCTGGACCGAAGAACACAAGTCGTTGACTGACGCAGGAGAAGAAAAGGAAGATTTGATCATTCAGGCACATAAAACATAAACGACAAAAGACAAGAAGTTAGGGCGATGATCAAGGCTTAAAGACAAATTGAAGAATAGTGGTTTTGTGTCCTTTTTCACCTCTTTGAAATCTGATTCTCCGAAGAAAGAAGGTAGAAGGCGTCGCTGGTTGGGAGGTGTGTAAGGGTGGCATCGAGTAAGAGAAGATGAGACGTCGGAGATCTAGGGTACTAGGGTTGCAGCGTCGGACATGGTGGTGGTTTTCCAGCTAGGGTTGTGACTGAGATTTGGAAGTATTTCCAGTTATAATGCTGATTGATCTACTTATATGAGAGGTGTCTAGAATGGTCACATTGGCTTGGTTGTTGGATTTCAAAAAGGCTATACGCCGAAATGATCCTTCCTCACGACTATCCGACCTGGTTGATCCTTATTTGATAGAACTTTCGGTGTGAAGGATCTAGTTTTCATTACCAGATCGTCATATAAATTAGTAGATTAAAGTATTATAGGTTAATACTTGTTTGACACGTTACTTGTTACGCCGAAGGAACATCTGTCAATCATTGTAGTAATTGTCGTGGTGAGTTTTCTCACTATATTATGTGTTTCAGTATATATCCTCTGTATGTTAGGATATAGTTGCCCTATTGTATGATATTAGGCTAGTTTTGTTAATTGCATGTACTTTTGGATTATTGCATGTTGTACTATGGATATATTATGTGGGGAGTTGAGGGTAGGCCAACCTCGCGTTAAAGGCCAATAGACTCGGTCGGACTAGCATTATGCTAAAGGCCCAAGTGCGGCCCCAACTTTACCTTGTAGGCAAAAAAGGGCGTACCAGCTTCACGTTGAAGGCCAAAGGGCGAACCAACTTTATGTTGTTGGCCATCATGTGTATGCATTGTATATGTATTGTGAGATATGATATATTGGGAAACTTATTAAGCTTTGTGTTTACCCAATTGAATATAAATCTTTTTAAGGTACTCGTGTGAAGGGCATTGTTTGATTGTACACACACGCATTTACAACATGTTTCTGCACAATGTATTCATACTCTAATATATTATAATATATAAAATTGAAACATTTGAGTTGAAAAAACAGGACGTTACATTACAAAATATGAACAAGTAGCAAAATACTTCAAATAGTACCAAAATGTAAGAATATGTGATTTTAAAGTAAATTGTTTATTTAAGTTGGAACTTGCAACTAATTGATTAATTAAGATAATAAAAAATATATTAATATACAAACTTGATGAGAGGAATCACCTGTGAAGATTGAAATACAATTTGAATAAAATATGTCATATCACAATTCTAAGGCTTGACGTTTTTTATTCAAAATAATATATAAATTATATATAATATATATTTTACTTCAAATTTGTGTAGGGTGGCCAAGACCCACTTTTGCACTCATATAACTACGCCTCCTCTGAGTATAGTCATAATGATGGTATTTTAACAATAACAATTTGTTTTTTGTTATTTTAAAAAAAAATAATTGACTTAATAAGTTTCATCTGTTTTAATATACTTGGATTACTTTAATCTATTTGTCGCATGAACGGCGAAATTGCTACATGGATGATGCGTGTTCTATGTATCCATCCTCTACCCGCGAATCGGACATAAAGTGATTGTGTCCGTCCTAAAAATGATTAACAATCTAAAGTAACCCTTTATGAGTGGGGTAGAGGGGCAATAAGTTTAGTTGATTTATTTATGTTTTCACAATTATTGGACGAGTTATTAGGATCACACTATTGCTATTCATTGGGTTTGACCTAGAAAAAAATAAAAAACCAAAAACCACAAACTTAAAATAATATGAAATGGAAAATTAAAATGACTTCAAGAGGTTTAATTCAAAACCAAATCACGTTACAAATCTAAAATTTTGAAAAACAATAATATTAGAAAAAGTTGTTGGGGTATAGTAGGGTGACGATGGAGAATCAGATTCCTAATGGATCGCGTAAGGTTGTTTTCCAAACTGATATTTCCACTTTATATTCGGATTACAGGAAATTCAGTCCAAGATAATCCAAAAAGACCATTATGAATCTAGGCACTGAAAAACAAGTTAAATTGTTAGACGAATTCTGAGTTGTTATATATATATATATATATATATATATATATATATATATATATATATATATATATATATATATATATATATATATATATATATATATATATATATATATAGAGAGAGAGAGAGAGAGAGAGAGAGAGAGCTTCAAAGGGTCTAATGATGACTCAATAGAAGAGTCACTGTTAGGGCTCTACCCATTGGGCCCCGCTAGGGCACCCTAGGACCTACAAGACGACATGACCCCATTGAATCATGTTATTTTATTGTATCGACTTATAAGTCGATTTTATGCATACAAACACTATACATTCACCAAACATATAATATATAATAAAAATAACAAGCCTTTAGCTCACATATTAGCACCGGTTACACCAAATGTCATAAAATTACCAACAAAGATTGTTTTCAAAGGTTACAATTTTTAAATATTTGATAGAATTCTTTATGGACAAATGAGAAAAAAAGACAAAAGGGGGTTAAAAAAGTTCACAACCAATGATTTAAAAACCGGTTTTTTAGTTGAACCGGTATGGTGAACGGTTTCCGGTTCAATTGGTTTAACCGGTTCGACCGTTGAATAAACCGGTTTTTATAATTTTCATATTTTTTCATATTTTCCTATACATTAATACATACACAAATAAATAATTTGATGTCCGCAGGTGCAAACATTAAAATACACATGAAAACAAGTAATAGACCAATCCAAATACATTAAAATAACTCATAATCGTAAGTTTTACATCAATCTACATGCATTAAAAAGAAAATAAAGACCTAGATGAATATAACCGCATCAAAAAACTTCATAACATTTATCATGTGTTTTTATTAAGAATTTTTTTAATAAATTTGAAAAAATACTAAAGTATATTATGCAAACCGTTTCATATCCATGTGTTTTTATTCAATTGAACCGGTTCAACCGGATTTTTGTAAAAACCGGCCGGTTCAATCCGGTTCAGAAATAAACATAAAACTGGTGATAGTTGAACCGCTTCTTTCCACGGATTCCGGTCCAACCGGTTCGACCAGACGGTTCAAACCGGTTTTTAAAACATTGTTCACTACAAACAATCATAATTTTTTGCCGGTTAATCTTTTTTATATCCCGCATTATAACATTGTAAGAATCTGACATTTAAATGGCCATGACAACATACTTTTATTAAAACTAGCTAGATGCCAGTAAAAAAAGAAGCATTGGCTTTAGGTTTTTGCCACTAATCTTTGATGAATTTGACATTTTTCATCCTTGAAATGAAAACTTTTATATTGTTGTGTTTTGATTAAGTTTTTGTGCCTTTAGATTTTTGCCACAAATCTTTAACGACTTTGACACTTTTCGTCCTTGCAGTAAAAACTTTTACATTTTGACGTTTTTGCCAAAAAAAATTTAGTGACTTTGACACTTTTCGTCCTTACAGTCAAAACTTTTACATTTTGACATAAAAAACACAAAAAATCTCTTTAGACTTTTGCCTTCATATTTTCCCAACTTTGGCAACTTTCACACTATTGCAACAACATTTTTGGATTTTCTCCATCATCGTCCCTTCTTTTGGTTGTTGTACACTTTTGACATCTAATTTTAGGAGCTGTCGACTTTCTCCCATATTTGTGGCGATTTACACTTTCAGCACATATCTTTTAAAGTTTGTTGATTTTTTCCATGTTACCCCCATAACGGCGTAGCTGCGGGTTCTTTACTAGTGAATATTAAAAGTTGTTAGGATAATAAGTTATTTGGACACTTTTTGTATTGGGATTTATGTAAAGCCCATTAGTTAGTTTAACTCTAGATGTTTATACTATTTTTTTCTTATTTTTTTTCTTTAAACAATAATGTAATTGTAATCCTAACCGTTTTCTCTCTATATTATTATTAGTTCTATGTAGATTCTTATTAGTTTACATGATATCATAGTTATGTTCAATTCCACTTTTACGATTGTTTGGTATGTTTTTCTTCGTTTCTTTATGTTCTCTTGGTTTGATTTGTTTGATTTTGCCGTTTTGAGGGTATTATTGCTATTATTTCGCCGCTGACTGGTTTGATTTGTTCGTTTTTCATGTCGTGATCTATTATATCGCTCGCGAAAATATTATTTGATCGATATTTTCTATGCTATTGTGTGAATCTCTTCGCTATTTGTGAATCTCATCACGAATGTGGAGTTGTGACATTTGGCGATTTTTTGTATTTCATTTGGTTTGATTTGTTTGAATTATTCGTTTTTTAAGGGTTTTGATCGTTGCACTTTTTTTTCACGCTACGATTTTGGGTTTTTTGTTTGGGTTGTTTTTCCGTGTTACGTATTCTCGACTCTTGATAATTTGTGTATTTCATACTCCTTTGAACCTTTTATAAGTTTAAAGGAAATATAGACTTTGCAAACATTTACTTCTTTTCGATTACATGCACAAGTGTTCAATGTACAACTAATGTGAGATATAAATTTAAGAAACATATATGAAAATAATAATATACTTCACATAAAATATAAAAATGCATTTTGTGAAATGCAAAATGAATCTAAAATGTCATTTGATATTTCAAAATTTGGTTGGCTTAAATTTTGAGTACAGAATAAACAAAATTATGTATTTGTTTGTTCCATGCATAGAAATACTCATTGTACTGCAAATGTTTTTCTACATAAAAATTGCATGTTCATTAGAATACAATGAAAGATTCTTATCAATTCCTGATCCAATCTTTGTATTTGAATATTATGGTAGTTGTGAAATGAAAATCGAATCTAAAATGTCACTTGGTGCTTCAAATTGTTTAGCACAAATTTTGAAAATAAAAGAAACTTGCATCTGTTCGATGCATACAAATTAACTTTATACCATTAAAGTTTTTTTTACATAAAAATTGACGATAAGAGGTGTTGATCGGAGAATGCAAGAGGGGACAAACAAGAGAAAAAGGTGTTGATCGGAGTAATAGGGTGAAAGATGGTGTCGGAAACTCCAAATTTAGAGGCTGACGTTATAAAATTCAGAATCAGTCGAATAGTGGTTGCCCAATCGTCAATTGTTGCGACCAATGTAAGAAACCGATGACCTTGTTGCATCAATCCAATGTAATCGAAAGATAAATTGAATTTGAGGGTTGTCATTGAGTTCGTTAGTTCGTTCCCATAATTTGAGTTTGTTGTTGAACTTGATTGATTGATATATATATATATATATATATATATATATATATATATATATATATATATATATATATATATATATATATATATATATATATATATATCGTTATTACTTATTATGAAAATTTAGTCAAATGTTGAATTTTAAGAGGTACACACCTTAAAGCAGTATATACAATCATTTTATGCATTACAGTAAAATTAAATCTTATCCGGTCAACATATGAATAAGTCAATAAAAAAATGCAGGATTCATTGACCTAGTCCATGTTCCATATTCGGTTCAACACCCTCCTTAATATGTTTCCCTTTCTTCCGCCCTAATGACTATACATTTGTTACACTTCTACGCCCATTTATATAACCCTCTTCCCCATCTCTACTCCTCTCCATTTTGAAGATCGACAACCATAACAATCACACAACATAAAATCAAAAGGAAAATTGTGGGTTACAATCATCTAAATCTATGTTGGAACCCTGTTGTGATTCGTCATTTTTAACCCTTTAGATGATATCTTTCCCTTTGATTTCACACACACACACACACACACACTACCACCGACTCACCGCCACTGTCATAGACTACCTTAACCACTGCCATGATCTACAATACACCAAATCACCACTAAAGCCACATGCTTCCCATAAAAAGTGCATCTACAACCCTCTATTGGTAGCTTTGTATCTCGATTTATGATCGAATGGAGGTGCAGGTAACAAATCTATCAAATGCTCTATGCCTTTAGTGAACATAATAGTTTTCATCTTTATTTTATAATTATTGAGTTTCAGGGTATGTGATTTTGTCATTTTAGTCACCACCTCTCATTCTCCCTTATCTAATGAACCAGAAGATAAATGATATTAGGGCTTTTCAATGAACATGAACGATATTGGGGTTTTTTGTGACAACCGTCAATTTCTGGTCAAGTCAAAGTCAAACAAAGTCAACGATTCAAACTGGTAAACTCAACTAGTGCTAGTATGATAGGACTTACTCAACTAGTCACACACACACACACACACACACATATATATATATATATATATATATATATATATATATATATATATATATATAGGCTTAGGTTATTCTATTCAAAGTAATTATTATGTTATTATATGCATAAATGTGGACCAATCATTTTACTTATTTTAAGAAAGTGATTAATACATATTATTGAATTAAATATAATTGATAAATACCATCAAATTTAACTAGAAGGGTATTTTAGGGTATTTTAGTCAATTAATAGAATTTAACTAGAAGGGTATTTTAGTCAATTAATATAATTTAGTAAATGAAATTTGCATATTTTAAGGGATCATAGATTCTATTAATTTTAAAAATCCGATTTTATGAATTATAATGTTTTTAATTCGGACATTCTGACAGAATATGTTTGAGTATGTTCAAAAATAAAAATATTCTAGAACCATAAAATAATAAAAATATTCTTGAACATGAATTTAAAAATTTATTGTAGAATAACAAATTCTCGAACCAACAATTGAAGAATTAAAACAAAATTTACATTATTTCTTATATAATACATGTAACAATTGCTAAAAATTACACTTATTGTTAAAAAATAAAACTAAAAACTTTCAAATTGGGAAAAAAACATCAAAATCTAACAAAGACACTAATACATTCTAAAAGAATAATGTTGCTAAGAGGCGTCGTTCAAATTTCGTGGTCTGTTCTTCAAGAATCAGCTTCTGTGGAAACAAATCCAATGAATAAATTAGTGAGAAAATATCCATATTCCATTCCAAAATAATTGGAATTCGTGATTCCATTCTAATAGAATTGGAATTCATTTACCAATAATTATATTAATTCAGGGCATTCTAACAGAATATGTTCATGATTATCATAAAAAACATTCTTTTCTGATAGAATATTATAAACGAAGAAATACCATTCAGTTGAAGCATTTTAGCGAGCGTTTGGTGTGGATCAAAACAACTTTCAATTTCCTGCAAAAATTAAACAATCAGAACAAATTCCCAATTCACCAAAAATATTACACCTTGAAAGAATTAGACAATAAACCTAAACACATCCAAAATTTCTTTGATTTCTGTCAAACAATCAACCCAAACATCCATTCTATATATTGAAATCAAATCAAATTAAAAAAAACCCATTCGAAGATTAAACTTCATTGGTTTACAATAAATCAGTCAAAATAAGAAGAATAAGAAAGAAACATGTACCCATCGACCTCCTTGTCTCTCGTTCTCACCTCACCAGAAATAAAAGGAAGAAGTGGCAGAGCCGCTTATTGCTGCTGCTGATTTTGCTTGTCCCTGCCTAATCGATTTTGTTGTAATGGAATACACAATGGTGTAGGGCACCGATCGATCGGAGAGTCACCAGAGAAGGGCGTATGCCCATCTCTTTCTCGTCTTTTCTTCTTCCTGTCAAACACAACAAACGAACGCCCCCTAGATTGGTGTTGTCCCGATGCTTCTTCCCTCCGCACCTCCTCACGATTTCCCAACTATCACAGAAGCTCTGACGACATGCCCTGTTCCTTCGTTTCCCTTACCGTCAGCGTCTTCGACTGATTAGAGGTATAGGGCACCGATCGATAACTGCTTCCTTCGAACCAACTGCCGCCTCTTCATCCCATCGATTGAACCAGCCACCTCTCTTCCCTTCACACACTATGTCGGAACCGGGAGAGAAGCAGCCGAGAGCTGCTTGATTGTTAAAGGTCGATGTTTTCTGTCTAGGGTTTTAAAGCGGTAAATGTAAACGATTTTGCCTAAATTAAAGGGTTTATGATGTGAATAACTAATTACCAAAATTAATTAAAAGCTAAGATTACAATTTTACCCATATCTAGGTTTTTAATATGATTGGTCCACATTTATGCATACAATAACACAATAATTACTTTAAATACCTGAACCTCTCTCTCTCTCTCTCTATATATATATATATATATATATATATATATGTATATATATAGAGAGAGAGAGAGAGGTTCCGTTGAGATTAAAAATAAAATAAAGATCTTGAGAATGAACCTCAACCACGTATTTCACATCTGCCGCTCTAAGCCTCCGGCGTACCGGCGCGACAGGTCTGGTGTAATCATAAATGATTATACAACGCCTACCATTCCTTTCTCCTCTGCCACCATCCCCACTTCCATAACCACCACCGCCACCACCACCTCTAACACCAACTGACCCTACCACTGTCATTTTCGTTACATATGCCACCGCCACCTCTTCTGCCACCAACTGTCATAATCATTTATAATTACTCAATCTGTGGACATACATATATGTATAATCATTTATGATTAAGCATACCCCATTGCTGCCGGTATGCTGGAGCATTAGAGCGGCAAATGAGAAATATGTGGCTGACGTTGAATTTCAAGATCTCTAATTTTTTTTAATCTCAAGTGAACCGTCCCTCTCTCTCTCTCTCTCTATATATATATATATATATATATATATATATATATATATATATATATAT